>NC_071258.1:29943702-30061202 GCF_023375685.1 Ictalurus furcatus | reverse complement strand
TGCCTACATCGTTATGTGATCATTTGTTACATGGTTATTCGTTATATGATGAATTTGTAATATGTGTAAATTGGTGTTCTGACAAGCAGTCCTATACTCTCTCAATATTGGAAATTCAGGAACTATCCAGACCAGACCAGACCAAAATTTACCAAATTTCATTTAATATGATTTTACTGACTGTAGAGTGTTAACAACACTGTTGTATATTTTGTAGAAAGACATGCTAATCCATAATTCAGTAAGAGCATTAAAGATCCAGGGAGGAAACATTTGTGTGATGAAGGACTTTCTCATGCCGAGCTCTAAGGCTGAGATTCAGCAGGTATCGGTGAGCAGATGGGTATGTTGTGTTTCTCTGTTATTGATGTTATGTAAGGAATAACACAGTCCAGATTGTGGTGTTATGTCGTTACCACCCCACAGTGTATTATTTACACAGTCTGGAGTGTGTTATTCTTCTTATACCACAGCCATTTGCCAATGATTACAATGTTTCATTTATTAGTGACACATTGTACATTTTAACAGTTTATAGTTAGATGCAATGTTATGGAACTTCTAACTATGGAAGTTAGCTCCTTTTCTCACTTACTGTATGTTAAAACCGAGATAAACAGTCTCTCTCTCTCTCTCTCTCTCTCTCTCTCTCTCTCTCTCTCTTGTGCAGCTTGTCATTTTACAGAGAAACCGGAAAGCATAAATCTCTCTGTCCTGACGACCTTTCCGTGCTGCTGGAAAACTTTGCAAAGCACCGTGACTGTTACAAAGTGCTTACAACCGAGAATCCCACTTCCATAAATATAAAATAAACGTCTCCTAAAAAAAAAAGTCTTCACATCAACGAATAGATGTTTTCCTTTTTTTATAAAACAACCCGATTTGTTTATTATCAGTCTTAGATTATGTAGAGCATCCGCTATACTAGTCCCTGTGTATGAGCTGTTACTATAGAAACAATAACGCATTAGAACAAGCACATTCATTTTAAAATATCATTCATGTTATAGACGGAACTACTGTCCGAGTTGTGCTTTAATACGAATATAATGCACACCGTCTGACCAATGATATCTGAGAATTCAACTGTCCTGTGGTATAACAATTAATAGTGACCTATTAATGCTTAACTATTAGTGATTAGTTTATGCTTATGAATAAACAATTTGAAATTATTTTGTTTTGTTTAGCACTGGTGCTTCATTTTAGCAGTTTTGACTAACATCATAGAAAAAATGAGACATGTTGGTTTTAAACTGGAAGCAGAGAATAAACTTCTCTGTCCAATTGTCTTTAAACGTTATGCTTTATTGTTGATTTATGATTTTATTTTATTTTATTTATTTATTTATTTTTTAAAATAAGCCACATCATTAGTTTTCTAATCAAAAAAGAGATGGTAAATAAAATAAAAAATCAACAAAATTTTGCGAAAACTTAACGTCTATATCCTTGAATGTAGCCTTTAGTCCGGTGGGCTGTCTTCAGCTTCATGCTACAGAAGCTACAATGGTTTATGTTTAAAGTTTCTGAACTACAGCCAAGGTTTTTATTTTTTCATAGGTTTATCCTCTTTCCTACATTTTTTTTTTTCATGTACTTGCTTTGTCTATTGAAATAATTTGCTTGATTGTAGTCTTGCATTTGACAACCCATTGTCTAAATAATAATTGATTTCTGAAGTTTGAACCCGCAACTACCCCCCCCCCCTCCCGCCCCCTTCCCGCCCCCTTCCCCCACACCATCAGTGCAGCTGTGATCCTGGTTGCATCTGTAACATCTTTCCACTCATTCATATGCAGTTTGTTACTTTTGTAAAGGTTTTGGAAATGGAAAATGGAGTTTTGTGTATAAAATATGGCTTGGAGAGAGACAGACATGCATTTAGACTTGTATAAATATAGACACAATGTCTGAGGGTGTAAACGGGGTAAAAATAGTTATCACCAATATTCATCAATCATCCGAATGAGCTCTAGCACTTATGTTTACTGACGGGTTTATGTACCCTGTGTGAGTGGCCACTTCACCACCGGCAGTTCAAACAGTCCAGTTGTTCAGCCTTGTTTCTGAATTTTGCCAGTTTAACAACTATAAACTTTTCATAATGGAGTTTGTTTATTTATTTGGACCTTATTTTACTTATAGATGGGACAAATATAAATTCATGTATTATGTTTTTGGTTTATTATTTAAAAAATGATAAATGATTTAAAAAAAAACGTATAGTTTTTAAGTACTGTGTGTTATGTGTAATGTATTAATGCTGATGTTCAAGTTTTGATTTGAATTATATGATGTCATTTATTAAGAGACTCTGATTTATGGTTAGATGGTTAAATTGACTGTTACAGTATGTATAAAGGCAGGTTTGTATCTGCTGTAGAAAGATTTGCTGTAAGCTACCCTCTAAAAGGGCAATCAATCAATTAGTCAATCAAGCAATCAATCCATAAGGGTCTTTTGGTTTGAAGGCAATTTATTTATTTTTACTTTTGTAGAACCAAGAACAACAGCATCACCAATGTTTGTGAGAAAATTTCACATACTGGGGCTGATTTCTTTCTAGCCCAGATGGTAGGTTCAAGCAGACAGTTGTGTCATTGGGGTGTCCATTTGGTTTCTTTCTAGGAGAAACTAGAAGTGAATGGATAAAGTAAACAAAGCACAAATGACAAAGCCATATCTCGTGTGTTCTTTGTTTTATAGGGAAGAGCTCTAGCTAAGAGCAAGCGCAGCTTTTCTGTTTACCATGTTTGCTATTCCAAAATGACACAGCATGATTATCAATTTAAAGACCCTGACTTTAAAAATGACAAACCATAGATGGTGTTGCTTATCTCTCTTTAAATGAGTGTGTGTAACCGGTTTATGCCTACAATGAGAACACACACTATAAGGTACAACCCCAGTAGTTACACAATAATTACCATGAGTTACTGACTATCATGACCAGCCATCACTTGTAATCATATTAACCTTCACAGCCTATAATTAATCTTATAGTTCTTGGTAATGGACTCAGTGCTTGTGTCGCCTAATTCAGTTATAATGAATAATGCTGCCAATATCATACAAACCCCTCAAACCTCATGTCTCCATCTCCATCTCTTTTCATCTCCAGATGTTGAACTTTGTATATAATGTATATGATGGGCAGCCCGTGATCCGAGAGTCTGACTACAGCTTACGCTTTTGCTCCAAGAAAGATGCCCACTAGGTGGAGACCTTCCTGAAATTTCTCAAGTGACACCAAAAGGTCAATTTCATCTGTGCTCTATAGTGTATCACATCTCTGTATCTCATTGCTAATATGCACACGTTATTATTCCTCAGGTTGAACGTGTTCTTAGAGAGTGCTGCTAGTTCTGCATTTTAATGGGGCTTTCATAAAGTCTGCTGGCCAAAGGTGTTTTATAAGCTCTGCCATGAAATTCTAACTTGCTGAGTAAAGCCAATAGTTTGTACGTTTGCTCAATATTGATATTAATGACTTGAGTGTGAAAAAAGGACCAGGCAGAGAAATCCTCAGTGGAGCGCAGGAATGTGAGCCGTTCAGTGAATCTGCATATTTTACCATCAACTTGACTTCCTCTTTATTCTCAAGAGTTTGTACTCTTGCGTGTTAGTGATACTGATACTTTTTTCCCCTTTGGGCTTCATGTGCATTTACACAGATCGTGTGTTTTTCTTTCCTGAAGTGTGAAGTGCTTTTAGCTGCTCTTCTGTTTTAGTAGATGAAACACTTTCGATGCAGATGAATGTAACCCAGAAGAGACCCAGGATCAGCTGGTTTTGAATAATAATTGATGTGTGTGTGTGTGTGTGTGTGTGTGTGTGTGTGTGTGTGTGTGTGTGTGAACCCATCTGCTTTTTCTGGGCTGAAGAAAAATATAAATTTGCATATTATAGAGTCTGTAAAAAAAAAAAAAGAACAAGAAGAAGAATAAGAGGAAGAAGTAGAATAATCACTTACTTTTGTAAAAAAAAGGCCAGGAGAACTGTCCAGTTTTGTTGACTCTGTATACACTATAGGCTCAGATTCCTGTTCTTGGCTTACAGGAATGGAACCCGATGTGGCCTTCTACTGTTGTAGCTCATTCACCTTAAGGTTTGATATTATAGTGCATTTTGAGATGCATTTTGAGATAAAAACTAGTTATTTGAGTTACTCTAGCCTTCGTTTCAGCTCAAACCAGTCTTCCCATTCTCCTCTGACCATTTCCGCCAACACGACCGCCAGTCACTAGCTGTTTATTGGGGGGGGGGGTTGTTGTTTTTTGTGCATGCTGTTTTTCGCTTCATTCTGTGTAGAATGTTGTGAGTGAAAATCCCAGGAGATTAACTGTTTTTTTTTTTGTTGTTGTTGTTTTTTTTTTTTTTAATTTTAAAACCATCCCATCTGGCACCAACAAACATGCCATGGCCAAGGTCACAGAGATTGCATTTTTTACTCATTCTGATGTTTGATGTGAACATTAACAGAGTTTCTTGTCCTGTATCTGCATGATTTTATGCATCTGCTGCCAGATGATTGGCTGATTGGATAACTGCATGAGTGAGCTAAAAATGTATAAACCTCTGTCACAATACAATCAACCATAAATACATATTGGACATTGATGAATAAATAAATACACATTAAAACATCCACCAGTACATTCTGCTGCATGCACAACCAGTTGTTTATCCGAAGTGACAAAAAGCAAGAGAGTGGAGGTGAAACAAGTTGACTTTCTTGTCATTGTGGTCTTGTTTTTGCGAGGGCTAAGTGACCGTTTGAATTATTACTCCAGGGAATGAAACAACACCAAACATGCCAGTTAAAGGCAATAATTGCATGGTGGCACAGTGAATGCCTGGCCACTAACCCACAAGCAGTCAAACACAAAACTCTCTGGCCTCTGAGGTTGTGTATCCCTACGGCAACAAAGCAAAGGGCTGTGATTAAAGTAAACATTACACGGAAAGAATAATCTGATATATGACAGCTCCTTTCACTTTCAGAGACCTTTTTTAATTGCTAAGTGCAATTATATTGAAAGTGCACTTCTGTATGGTTTGCACATATCTGTAATAAAGCTTTTCAAATATTTTTACATTACTGAGTGCCCTTCAAAAGAAAAAAAATGAATCTTTACTTCCTACCCTATATCATCAAATGCCCTTATGAAAAAATGGCATAAATTTTATGTGATCATATATTTTTCATATATTATGTCACCATGTTATGCTGTTGAAATTGCATACATGAACTGAAGTGACATCATGTGAATGTGTTTACATGTGAAAACTGAAAATGTACATATGCCCTACACTGAAGAATTAACATAAAATAAATGAATCATGTGTAAAAAATAAATAAATAAAACCTAACAAATGAATTCATTAATTAATTGGGAGAACGGTGGATTAGTGGTTAGCATGTTTGCCTCACACCTCTAGGGTTCGGGGTTTCATTCCCACCTCCGCCGTGTATGCGTGGTGTTCGCATGGTCTCCCTGTGCTTTGGGGGTTTCCTCCGGGTACTCCGCTTTCTTCCCCCAGTCCAAACACACGCGTTTTTGGTGTGTCCGTAGCATGTGAATGTGTGTGCAATAGGTTGGCACCTTGTCCAGAATGTTCCCCGCCGCATGCCCCCTGGTATAGGCTCCAGGCTCCCAACGACCCTGTGTAGAAAATGCGGTACAGAAAATGGATGGATGGAATATATAAATAAATAAATAATGGGAAAATAATTGCATGATTATAGCATATGGGGGAAAAAAAAAGACATACAGTACATATGCTCAACTGACATGTGAAACATGTGATACTATTGAAATTGCATCATATTAGTTAGGTACTGTATCAGCAACAAGGTGGCATATATATATATATATATATATATATATATATATATATATATATATATATATATATATATATCCTTACGCTTGCCCATTTTTCCTGCTTCCAACACATCAATTCGGGAGCTGACTGTTCACTTGCTGCCTAATATATCCCACCCCTTGGCAGGTGCCACTGTCACAAGATAATCAATGTTATTCACAGCACCAGTCAGTGTTTTAATGTTATGGCTGACTGATCAGTGTATTAGCAGTCATTCTAATGATTTCTTCTGTTTTTGTGTCTATCTCACTAAATTTTATATATGTATATATATATATATATATATATATATATATATATATATATATATATATATATATATATATATATATATATAAAAGATAAAACAAAGGAACACAATATACAGTTTATAAATGATAGTTATTTATTGAAGCAAAAAAGTTATCCAGTACAAGCTGGGCCTTTGTGAATATATGTATTTGCCCCCACAGTTACTAATTCCACAAATCTATGAAACTGCATTCATAATGGACTAGACACACCCAGGCCTGATTACTGCAAACCCTGTTCAATCAAATCAACACTTAAATAGATCTTTTTCAACGGCATGACGTTGGACATAAGGTCTTGCCCAGTAAAAAAGTAGCAGGAGAGCCCGAAGTCCGAAAATTTCTTTATTTTTGGAACTTCCCGACAGGGGAGGAGTACTACGCCTGGCAGCGCAAGCAGCAGGAGGCACACCAAGCTGCGCTATGGAGGCAGCAGGAGGAGTTGTGGTTTAAGCAGCGGATGGAAGAAGTAGACCGGTTGCTCCGTGGCGTGGAGGAAGCGCTTCGCCCCCGTCTCGTGGAGCGGAACAACACTCCACCTTGCTGCCCTGAGGGAGCTCCAGTCACGCTGCCTAGTCTGGAGCGGAAGGCTAGCCCAGAACTTTTTTTGGGGGGGTAAAGGGTGACAGCTGAGCGACAGCATGAGGCCTCAGCTGTGGGGCTGGCCTCCCCTACGGGGAGGCCTCAGCTGTGGGGCTCCTGCCTGAGGTCAACATGGCGACCTCAGAGCTACAGCTTGAGGCCTACGGGGAGGTCTCGACTGTGGAGCTCATGCACACGGAGGAGGCCGTCCCGCTGCCCTGCCCGGCCGAGGAGGCCAACCCGCTGCCCTGCCCGGCCGAGGAGGCCGCCCAGCCCTCCAGTCCCGCCGGGGACGCCGCCCAGCCCTCCAGTCCCGCTGGGGGTGGTGCCCAGCCCTCCAGTCCCGCCGGGGACGCCGCCCAGCCCTCCAGTCCAGGGTTCCAGTGCCACCGGGGGCGGCGCCCAGCATTCCAGAGTTGACGCCCAGTGTCCCAGAGCTGCCGGGGGCGGCGCCCAGCGTCCCAGCTCCGCCCGGGGCGGCACCCAGCGTCCCAGAGCCGCCGGGGGCGGCGCCCTGCATTCCCGAGCTGCCGGGGGTGGCGCCCAGCGTTCCAGAGCCGCCGGGGGTGGCGCCCTGCGTTTCACTTCCAGCACCGCCAGGGGCGCCGCGTCGACTTTCAACCCCAGTGGGGGTGTTGCTCCACCCCTCTGCTGTCCGACGGAGGCTGCCTCGCTTTCCGTGGCAGCAAGAGACAGCTCGCACAGGGGCCCGGGACCCCCGTTGGAGGGGGGTTCTTGGTGCTCCGGGAGGAGCACCCTTTGGAGGGGGGTTCTGTTACACCACGGCCAGCAGAGGGTGCTGTGGCACGGCTCCGGACTGGTCACATGACTGTTTTGTTTTCATTCGCTTTCTGCCTGAGTTCTAGTTTCTGTTTTGAGGTTGTGCTTGATTTAACCCAGGTGTATTTGGTTTAGATTAATTATGTTGGGTATTTAAACCCCTCGGGTCTATGCGCACGTTGCGCGATATTATTTGTAGTTAGAATACCTGTGTGAGAAGGATCAGTCTGAACGGTGTAGCATCTATGTTTAGCATGCTAAGCGGTCTTTGTTTTCATGTCCTGTTTTCTGCCTCGACTCTAGTCCCATGTTTTCTCGTTAACTCTGGATAGACCGCGTTCCCGTGTTTGTTTGTTTGTGTCATTGATTTATTAATAAAGACAGTGCTCCTGCACTTACTTCCTGTCTCTCCCTCTGTTTCATAACAAAATGGAAAGAAATTCCAGAAATTTTAGATGCACTTAGTAGTCTCCATTAATAACAGAGTACTATTAAAGAATAACATTTTTTTTTTAAATCTGCTATAGAGGATTTCGTATGACTACGTCATACAGCAGCAGTACAGGTCAAGGGTTTTTTTTCTCATTTTTTTGTGATATTTGTTTAAACATTTATTTTCATATGTCTTACCTTCAACTGTTTTTTTTTTTTTTTTTTTTTTTAAAGCTGCTGCACTTTTGCCTCCTTTGCTGAGCAATGAATTTGAGTCTGAGATTTTTAACATTGAACACAGTAAAACTGAACAGTATTGACTGACTGAGGCACATGAAAGAAAAGCCTTTTGTTAAGTTACTTCACAAATCACAAATATGTTGTAGAATGGATTTTCACAAAAGATGTAGAGGACTGTCTTGAAATGTGTTGAAGTGAAAAGTCCTTGAGTTCAAAATGTCTAAATGTTTTTTGTTTGTGTTTAAAAAAATAATTTAAAAAAAAATCTTTTTTTTTTTTTTTTTTTTTTTTTTTTTTTTGGTGACAAGTTCCTGTGAATCGTGTTTTGCTACCTTGAGTTTTTCAGACAAAGTATTAAAGAGTTTATTTCAAGCAGATGTAGCATTGTTACATAGCACTGTTAATGAATAGCATTGTCAGCATTTTCCTCTCTGGCCTTGCAGCTGTTTTTTTTTTTTTTTTCCTTTTCAAGTAAATAGCATTTAATGTAAGATGATTTTCCCCATGAGAAAAAAATATAATAAAATAAAATACAGACTACTAAAGAGAAAGAAACCGTATAATGTCACTCCATGTATGATTTTAATAGTTATAAAACCTATTACATAATTTTCTGGAGACAGCAGAAGCTAAAACTGAGTGATTTCTAAAAGTAATTACGTTTTTGCTGTGAAGTTTGGGGATATTGTAACTTGGCTGAAGAAGCGGGCCGTCTTTCCACCTTCGCTCCAGGGGGCAGTATAGTGCTGTGTTTAAGCATCCACGACCCTGATTTATGTCTGAACCAGAATGAAGAGAAAGTGCTTTATTTTTCCATGTAACTGTAGACACCTCCTGGTCTCCAAAGGCAGAAATAATATGTAAATGAAGCAACTGAATGCTGAAAGCTTGCCAAGGATTCAGGAAGGAAAAATTTGAGCTTTGTAGTAATATGAGAAGATTTGAGAGCTGCATGTTCAGCGCATTCTTTCTGTGACGTCTGTGACAAAATGTATTATGTAAATATTTTTTATCAATAGCTGAATTGTGAAATAGAATATTTAAATAAAAAAAAGATAAACAAGGACCCTTTTAAACAATTTCCGCATTTCATGCCCACACCCATAAGCGTCCATATTTCCCCAAGTTCCTCTTATCAAAATGCATAAATCAGACTGGCCTGTCATTGCAAATGGAGCATCGATGTGTACTGAGGCTTTTGTGGGCAGGATGTGGTGGTGGGACTGGTGTCAGCAGTGTCAGGTTCAGCTTCCTGTGTCCTAATCATTTCAACATTGAGGGCCAGGGCCTCAGCATGGGCTGCTTAACTGTCACCCAAAACCCCTCTTTCCCCCCAAATTACACCACACTCCACTCCACCCCACCACTCCACGAAGGCTACCCATGGAGCAGGCCCTCTCTTTCCCCTCATATTTCCGCTTCCCTGGCTTCAGAGCTATAAATATTAAAGATCTGCTATAAGAAGAGTGGAGGAGAAGGAGGTGGTGAAGAGTGCTGGATGATTTCACAATCCAACTATTATAACCTGGGGTAATGTACACTAGACCACTTGGGTGCTGAGCTGAAGCTAAGTGTGCTTGGGGAAAAATTGTAGTTGTTGGAGACAAAGAGTAAAAGAAAAAAGTGCTAATGCGAGAATGGTGAGTGAGTGTGATAGAATTATTTGCTAATTATTTTTAAATGTCCATGTCAATATACAAGAAAGCATAAATCAGCATAAGCTGTCATGTCTGGTGTTACAATTGAGGAACTTACATCAAACTGAGCAAACCACAAGTCCACTGCACTAGACAACCAGGTAAGATCTGGGGCTCCTTATATTCTATCATCAAGCTTTAGCTGTGCACAAAGTTTCCACCAAAATTCAACCCAATGTCTATCTCCAATCATTAACAATCCACCAGTAATGCAGTCACTCTTCCCTCAATGCTTGATTGAGGGAAGGCTGGGAAGCGCAAGCCCACAGCTGGGGCGCCTGACTGTGGGGACTGGTGCAGTCAACTCCCCTGCTTAATCTGTGGCCTCCCTGGGGGCTGTCTGAAGCATGCTGCACAGACGTGTCAGAAGAGACTAGGTCACAGGGTCACAGGGTCAGGCCTGCTTCTAACCATTCCAATGTGTGCAAAGATGGAGTGCGCGAGGGTGCAACAACAGGGTAGGGTTTCACGCTGTCTGACCAGGAAGAGTAAAGAGCGAACGTTACACTTTACAACATCATGCAATCGAACTAGAGGCCAGGAGGCATAATATTCATTTCTAAGACAATTAATATCCACATAATAATAATAATAATAATAATAATAATAATAATAATAATGATAATAATAATAATAAAAGTTACAACATTAAGTATCTACAGTTTATTTACTTTAAAATTGTTAACAATACATTTCTTTCTTCCTAAAAACCTTATACCTAAAGGGTTCTTCTGGGAGCATCTTCTATAATCCCACAGGTACAGGATTCAACATAAAACTTTTAATGGGTTCTTCAAATTAACAACCCAAAAAATCCTTTTAAATTTCTTAATGGAATATATAAAAGGAATCTATTTCTAAGTGTGTATGGTATAATCCTTTGCTATATTACAAAGCCAGATCCTCTGTTAAATTAATAATAATGCAATTTCATGTAGTAAAGACGTCAGGGAGTATTTAAAGCCACACAACAGACAAAAGCAGCTGGGTTAAAATTGCCCGGTCTGGCTAGCCATACCTGCTGTAATAGGCCTCTGTGGCAGTGCCCAGTGCAGAGAGAATTTATACTCGGAGGAAATGAGGCCATTGCTCAGACCAGCGCCTGCACTGGGTGCTCTGCTGGAGGCCAGTTGCTTGAGACCTCATCAATCTCGAATGACAGACCCACAACATTCCCACGCCACTGCAAGCAGATAAACGTCCACGAGTAATTATCTAAATAGCGTCATCAGGTATAGAGCGAAACAAAACCAATTTGCAGGAGAAATGGAAATGTTCAAATGGAAGCCATCCTGACTTTAAATCATCTCATGCTAACATTCAGTGCCTCTTGAACTAATACTGGCACCCTTGGTACATATGAGCAAAGATAGCTGTGAAAAATTGTCTTTATTGTTGTTGTTTGTTTGTTTGTTTTTTTATCTTTTGTTAAAAAAAATTCACAAAAATACTCTGCTCTCATTGATATCAAACAATTGGTAACACAACACAGATTATATATATATATATATATATATATATATATATATATATATATATATATATATATATATATACTTGTTAAATATATGTGTGTAACAATTATTGGCACCCGTATGAATTCATATGAGAAAAATATATTTGAAGTGTATTCCCATTGATATTTTACATTTTTAGTACACCTGGGTGACTAGGAACAGGAAATTGTTCAACCATGACTTCCTGTTTCAAAGGGGTGTAAATATGAGGTAACACACAGGCCAAATGCACTTAGGCATTCATACCAATGGGTAAGACCAAGGAATATAGCTGTGATGTGCGGCAAAAGGTTGTTGAGCTTCACAAAATGGGAAGTGGCTATAAGAAAATAGCACAAGCATTGAAAATGCCCATTTCCACCATCAGGGCAATAATTAAGAAGTTCCGGTCAACTGGAAATGTTATGAATCAACCTGGAATTGGACGAGTGTCTATATTGTCTCAACGCACTGTGAAGAGGATGATTTGAGTGGCCAGAAAATCTCCAAGGATCACAGCTGGAGAATTGCAGAAGTTAGTTGAGTCTTGGGGTCAGAAAGTCTCCAAAACTACAATCCAAAGTCACCTACATCACCACAGGTTGTTTGTAAGGGTTTCAAGAAAAAAGCCTCTACTCTCATCCAAAAACAAAGTCGAGCATCTTCAGTTTGCCAGACACTACTGGAACTTCAAATGGGATCGGGTTCTATGGTCAGATGAAACCAAAATAGAGCTTTTTATAATAAATGAATTTCCCTTTTTTAACAATTTCAGTTATTATTTTTCTTGGAAACTCAAACTGAGATGAGGCCAATTTTATTTTCAGAAGGTACACTTCCTTTCAAAGACTTAATGGTATTTCTAAGCAACTGGTGCTCCATATGAGGGATTGTTGCATACATTAAAACCTCTGCGATAACTTAAGGAAAACTCTTTATTTTAGCAATTATAAGATATAGTATGTCAGCTATAATAGTTGTAACTTGCCTTGAGACAAACTGGCATCCCACCCAGGGTGTATCCTGCATCACACCCAGTGTTCCTGGGATAACCTCTGGCTCCACCACAACCCTGAAGGTTTCTGAAGATTGAAGAATATAACGAATTATTATAACTTTGTAACCTCCTTCAAATGAAACATGATAGATTCTCGGTGCAAATCTTCAGCCACGCGAACACAAATGGCACATGACCTTACCACATATTTTCATCAGCATCAGGTACAAAAAAGTGTCAATTCATCTATAAAATGCAAACCATTTGGACAAAAAGCACCATGTCACGTCCTCTGCAGGAACATTTCCAAATTCAACTACATTTCCCATCAGCCACAAAGATACACCTGATTGCAGCCCACGAACCCCACCCCACACACACAATCTCAGTGATCTCTGTGTGAAGTCTCACTCCTGGTTTATACTAGTGTCATGACTAAGCCTCGTGTTCTCATTTTGCTCTCCCAGTTTTAATTCTAGTTTGTTTGCTACATTGATTCTTGTCTTCACCCATAAGGATGTTGTTTGCTGATCACCTGACCTGTGCCTGTTTCTCGACCACGTTTTTTGAATGCCCTTTTGGATTTGTTTGTCTTTTTTTTTAATATAACCTGCACTTGTGTTCAACCTGAAAAGCCTCCATGGCACACTGTTCCTTTTAAAGCAGTCAGATGGAAAGGCTGCTGTTAGAAGGTATAAATGGGCTGAAGCTCCTCCTTGAATCAGTTTAATTTCCTTCTCTTGATTCTCTAGCCAGAAGCACTAGCTGAATCCTCCACAAATTCACCAATGTGGACAAATATTGCAAGACAGAACGCTCAAAGGGCTAGCCTATATATATATATATATATATATATATATATAATATATATATTATATATATATATATATATATATAATCTTGTAGGCAGTGACTACAGTATATTTGTCTTAGATCAGGGAACAGAACAAAAAAATCTAGTGTATTTCCACTCCCTCAGGAAGCCATGCCACATCAGAATCTAATAATTTCCTTTTCAGAATGGAGGGATAAGCCTATACTCTAAGGCTTTCATTTCTACCCCTGCCATCTCCAAAGAAAACAGAAATAAAAGAAAAATGGGGTCATGAGCACATACTAAATTGTCCAGACTTCTCGACACTGATCCTAAATGAGTTTTGAATTCTGTTACACCGCTGGGAATAAAACCTCATTGGATCCAGCCATTCATAGTGTCTCTCTCTCTCTCTCTCTCTCTCTCTCTCTCTCTCTTTCTCTCTCTCTTTCAAAAATTCTTTCTGACAGCAACAATAACAACAATATTCCAGAAGTCCAAAGTCTTCAAACGGCTGATCAAGATGCAGGAATCAAAGATTCCAGGCTTTTAAAAGTTGTGCAACTGATTTATATGCAGCCATAATTGAAAGAAACATGATTCTGGCAGAAAGATTAAAATATCTCCGCTTGAGTGTATCAAACTAAACAGGTCCTGTCTGTATAAGGCAAATGTCTCCCTTCGATCTAAGATTTCCGTTTAGCTCAGTTCATTTGCATGGCATCAAAGAGGGCTTTAAAGCAGCGTTGAATTACTAGGTATAATTTGTTTTTATACCACATCACTGCTGAATGTTTGATTCTGATTGGTCAGAAGGTTCTATAACAGCAGCTTGGACAGTAGTACTGACTGCAAGTTTTATATCAACGCATTTGTTGTAATATGTTATCAATTCTATATAGTCCATAGAGGATATCGCTGAGTTTGTTTGTTGTTGGTTTTTTTTGTGATTGTTGCAGCAAGTAAAGTGCTTGATTTTACTGCAGAGTTTTGCAAAATTTATTTTCAGAAAACTACTAATTGGCAAAATTGCAATTGCACAAAATTGTTTTGCACGGTCTTTTGCAGTGATGAAGTGAGACCATTTAGTTGTAATCGTGCTCGAGACACGTGAAATGAAGAGGGCTTTGGCTGAATGCGCATTGTGATAATGTCACATGATGCATCTTGGCCCAAATGCATGGAAAATCTGTGGTAAATATGAATGAATGTATAAATATTGCTGAGTTTGTTTGACTTTGCGGTAATTTTTGTGATCGTAAAATCACAAAAGGAACTTGTATGGCAGACGCGTCACGTAAAAATTTATTTTTTTTAAATCATATAGTTGTTGATAAGGTGACATTTTCTGTGAGGAGACATTTATTTAGCATTTACGGAAGGAGTCTCCAATTTCAGAGCCACGTAACAGTCAGAGGTAAAGCTGTAACTTTATATTTTCTGACATGGCAAAGTCTTCAGAACAGAGAGATTTGTGGTTTCTCTGTAAGATGATGGTTTCTTCAAGCAAGAGAAAAAAGTGATACTCGTGAAGGGTAGGCTGTTTATAACTGCTGTAATGTAAATGATAACAGGAACTCACTTGGATGTTCCACAACATTAAATGCAACTATACAGTAATAAAATGTATGATATATTCTTGTTTAATTAATAAATAATGTAATCATTGCAAATTGCAGCGGTATAAGAGAAATAAAACTCTTTGAGACATGGTGTTTTATCCCTTAAAAGACATCCTTACATATTTCCAAACATATCTCTGCCCTTTGCATGGTCGTGAACCTGCTTTGGATGACACTGTGAGAGTTTTGACTGAAAACCTAGCAGATACTTAACATATTTTATTGCCTATAAGAACTGTTTAATTATTTCTGATTACATTACATGGCAAGACTTCTCTTCAGCCATTACAATGAAACCAGTTTAAAATAGGCCTTAGTTAATTCTAGGGTGCAATGAGAAGTCATAAGCCTGACTCATTTCCCATCTTAAAATCTGTGTCTACTGCCATTTCTGATCAAGCTTCTTTTATTACATAATGAATAATTAATATATCCAAGCACATTGTTCTGGGCACATGATAATTTCCCGGTTGGAAGTTTGATCAGAAGTGGAACTAGACACCGATGATGTGGTGGATTCAGAGGGGAAATGAGTCCAGCATGTCCTCGGGCTTAACAATATTTTTAAACTGGTTTAATTTAATGAATGAGAAGGTACACATGAAATTGTCAGAAAGATAATTGGACTATTGATATACTGTAGGACAACTGTATTGATATATTGTAAATGATAGCAATGAGGGAAAAGGTGGTGGTGGGGAGGATGGGGGGGTGTGCATACACAAGGTGGTAGAGGTATGGAAGAAGCATATGTATTCTTATCATGTAATGTTGATTTGTCCATAATTTGGAATATTTAATGGTTAAATGGTTTAATAGTTTGTGTATTTGCTGTATTATAAGGTGTTCCGCATGTAATACACTAGCTTTGCCTAATCGTCCGCAACAAAAAGACTAGAATTTATGCAGAACGCAGTCCTTGCCATTCTCTCCTCTCTACACTGAGTAGTTTGTGGGTGCTCTGAGTTATGTTGTGTTTACATCTTGTGGTCTCCAACACTGACCTCAAATTAGTGGCTTCCTAAGCTGTATCCTTATGACTGACCAGGATTAATTCTGTGGTCGCACTGTTTCTGACCACCTCAGCCAAACCTAGGGTTCCGCAGGCCCGGTTTCATCAATGTGATATGGTCTTGCATTGACCTCAGTATATAATCTATTTGCTTTAACTCTGTGTATCTGTATACTGTAGGTGTGTGTTTCTTCACACATAGGAGAGCCACATTGTTTGCACAGAATGGTGAGTTCGGTGTAATGTTTTTCTAGCATGAGCTGATTCTTCGGGGAGCCGTGGCGTGTTTGTGTCAGGTTGTAAAGTAAAGGCAGACTGTTTGAGAGTGAAATCTTTCCCCCTCGGAGACACACACAGACAGATTACAAATTCAGACATTACCTCACCAGCAGGCACAGGAGCCAGCAGTGGACCAAGCAGAGAGACAGAGAGAGAGAGAGGGATAACATTTTCACCCAAGGATCTTGGATAGTGAGTAAGGACAGAAGTCCATGTAAGGAGCTACCTAAGGGTGCAAAGTCACTATAAACTTTAAAAAACGTGTGTTTTCCTGAGGTTTTCCTAAGTCTGTTAGAGTTATTGGATCATAAAATATGAAAACGCAATCCATATTTATTGCTATGGAGTGCATAATTCTAGTTCTTGCTAGTTTGTGTATTCAAAAATATGGATTTCTTGCTAAAGGTAAATGTGTAGGTGTGACACAGCAAATTACCAAACTACCAACTTACCAAATACTGTAGAATACTGAATACTGATAGAACACAATATGGTAGCAGAGACGAGAAATGCATAAAAAATTGGCTTTCTTTCAACAACTCAAGCTTTCAACTCAAGCAACTGAACCATTGCAGCTTCTGTAGCAGATCCTTTGTTGCAGTTTATTTAGTCACTATGTACATTATTTCACTGAAGGAAGCTATAAGGAGAATTATAACAGAGAGCTAGACAGGTTGAATTTAAACTTTCTGGTCTGTTTAGTGAAGTAAAGTTTCTCATCGGTTCACAGAAGCAGGTGTCAGATACAAAGCTTGTAGGACAATGAACAGCCACATTTATTAGCATGGAATGTACAAGTTGCTCATGCAGCTCTGTGTGACGTACTTCCTGCATTCATCCACCTCCAGTAACTGTTTTTTCCTTGTCAGAGGTACATTGGTTTAAATGACTAATCTGATTGTATTATGGGAAATAGTAACAACTAATTTTGTTTGAGGTCACGGGGTGCAATAGAAAAGCATTTCCTTATCATCCATAGTTCATGAGTATAAGTCCTGGGAATGCCAAAGATATCCATAGCCAGGAGTCAAGAGGGCAAAATTGCTTGTGATGTCTCAGTGTAAAGAATGGTGTACTCTGTTCCCATCAATCACATTGACTCTAGCCAATCATGGGCATTTGTGAGAGGGTAGGTAGTGCCTTCCGCCCTGTGATGCAGCAGTTCAAAAAGACATGGTTGGCTGACTCAGACGAAGCAAATGATATCCTTAACCCTTGCCAGTTGGTAGCTGTTGTATTATAAGGGAGAGCTAACTGGTGGGTGGGAATTGACCAATATTAAATTAGGGAGAAAATCAGGGATTCAAATAAATAAATAAATAATAGTCATAATTTTGGGAGCAGGTGGGATTGGTCAAACTTTCTGTAAGTGCGATCTTTAGTGGGAATTAAAAAAAAAAAAACTGTCTATGGCATTAGCTAAAAGTGATGCATGAACTAAAAATTAAAGTAGCTGGTGTCACCATCAGAGCTGCGTTTTTTATGCCAAATTGGGCTAGTTTTGGAACAACACATTTGCGGATGGGAAAAGCAAGTCCAGGTGGTGGATTTTTGGCTTGTATAAAAATAGTCCATGACTGCAATTACCTTGTTTTTAACTTAATTAGATCTAATCAAGTTCCACAAACACAGGCTAGGTCACTCAAACGGAAAGTGTATAGAAGCATTTCTATCGTGTGATATATTGTAAAGACTGAGAGAAGGAAAGGGGCATTATGATTAAAAAATGTGTATTGCAGATACTGTAAATCAGAAATGCATGTTGACCATGGTGAGCATGTTTCCCATGCCTTTCTGAGCAAGGATTTTTTTTTATTTAGTTAGTTGAAAACCATTGTAATAAAGTTTATTTACTCGTTCATTTATTTTACACAATCACACTCCATTACAGCAATTACATTTGTCTCTGTAAGAAGAAAAATATTTGCAGTTTTCCCTGCAATATGTAAATAGAAAGTCAGTTTCCAGACAGAGAATTGGAACAGGGCCTAAAACCATTTACCCCAAATCCCTACTCTGCAAACTGCTTACATAGTATCCAATACACGTGCACATAAATACAATATAACTTAATATATACAGTATAAAGATCCTGCCTGCACCAAAACGCAGTATATTCAAATCCAAGATGCCATGTGTGTGTGTAAACTGGAGAGAGTTGACAGTGTGTGTGTTTAAGGAGGCCTAACTGCCTGAGCGCGTGGTGGAATGGAGGTCTACCGCAGGCCCCGGCATGCAGTCGTCTGATAAAAAGCCAGACAGTAAATCAGAGAGGGAGCGGAACGGCCGGAGCATGCGGTGGCAGAGCAGTCCCTACAGCTGTACAGCTCACACACTTCCAGCTGCCACAGAAGCTAACGGCCACCGCTTACACACACTCCATCTGGAGCTCCCACAGCCTTCACACTAACCGCCTTCAGTGCTTCCGAGCATCCACAGCTCATGTTCTGTGAAAGTTGATGAGTCGTTCATGTTTTGTACAGCACGGCTCTCTATTAACTTAAACTAATTCGTCTACAATATGTTATCATTAAATATTTTGCAAGATTTACTTTGTTTAATGTTTGTTTACCTGTCACTGTCAACATTGTTAACTTGTTAGCTCTGTGTGAACTCAGAGATGTTCAACTGGTTCCATCATCATTGTCATTGAAAGTTCTGTCTGTGGTCAAGTCAGAACTGCCCAGGAAAGCCAACCAGGTTTGGGGCTTATATTTCCTGGTACTGATCAGAAATCATCATGCTATGAATCTTTACATGAACTACCTGTCACTAAACAGCCCTAAAGCATCAATAATCCATTTCAATATTTTACAGTGTGTGTGGGTTCTTTTTCTTCTAGGCAGTCCTTCTTGCAACTTTGTAATAGTTCACCTGAATCAGTTTGTACTGTAAGAAATACAAATGTTACGGGCAGGATTAAGTTGCATTCTGATTTTAACAAATGAATTTATTTGAAACTGAAAATAATCCAGCCATTTTGATCTCTCTTGTATAAATTTGTGCAAATTTAACATCAGATCTTCATAACTTTCATTGTTCATGTCTGCTTTTTGAATAGTTATTGGTTATTTCCTTGCAAAAAAAAAAAGTACTTACTGTATAAACCTGTTAGGAACGTTTTTATTTTGTTGGTTTTTTTTTTTGGGGGGGGGGGGTTTCCCCTAGTGCAGGGGTGTCCAATCTTATCCCCAAAGGGCCAGTGTGGGTGTAGGATTCCATTCCAATCAAGCAGGAAACACATCTGATTGAAAGCGAAGATCAATTGATTTAAACAGGTGGAATCAGTTGTGGCTCCTGCTTGGTTGGAATGAAAACCTGCACCCTTTGAGGATAAGGTTGGACATCCCTGCCCTAGTGGGACAACTGAGTGTATGAAACACTTTGTCTTGATAAAAAAATATAATAATAAGTCATCAAGTGTTATTTGGATTGTTAATGATTCTAGCTTTGAAAAATGTTTCTACTTGGGATGGTTTTGGAAAGAAACCCATCTGTTGTAGGATTCCATAGACACTCTTTGAAAGAAGAGTTTCCTAAGGGCATAAGAATAAACCAAAATACCGCTGTCCTGCAACGGGGGACAAATTGAAGAATGTTTGAATGTTTTAGATGGGTCTGTGGAGGCATTATGTTTTCAGGTGGTCTGCATGTCTGTCCTTCCATCTGTATGTCCATCTGTGTGTCTTTCCAAGATTCTAGTTGGTGTGATATTTCAAGAACTAGTGGTTGCAGCAAGGTCGCATGTCCATCCATCCATCCATCCATCCATCTTCTATACCGCTTATCCATCCTTCAGGGTCACGGGGGAACCTGGAGCCTATCCCAGGAAGCATCCGGCACAAGGCGGGGTACACCCTGGACAGGGTGCCAATCCATCGCAGGGCACACTCACATACACATTCACACACCCATTCATACACTACGGACACTTTGGACATGCCAATCAGCTTACCATGCACGTCTTTGGACTGGGGGAGGAAACCGGAGTACCCGGAGGGAACAGCAGCACGGGGAGAACATGAAAACTCCGCACACACAGGGCCACGTTGGGAATCGAACCCCCGACCCTGGAGGTGTGAGGCGAACGTGCTAACCACCGTGCGCCCAGGTCACATGTCTGCAATATATATATATATATATTCTTTCTATAATAGCTTTGTTCCTGTTTGTCTGCATGTTATTAACACATTCATGCACAGGAACTTGAGGACCATTTCCGGCTTCTGTCACTGGTTCATAAGTCTGTCCATATGATATTCTTGATATTCTTGCAATATCTCAAAAATAAGTGGTTGAATGTTTGTAAGGTTTATATAGACTTATCATTGTAACCAGCACATGAACTGATTAGATTTTACTCCTTCCACGTAAAATATCTGAAATTGTTGTTTTCTTCTATAGCCTTTTTTCCTGTTTAAAGTATATTTTAAGGATGTCTGAGGCATTCTGTGTATTTTAAATAATAGATATGACACTGGCATAACAGGAACTTCTCAGCAATGTAAAACTATGATCGTGCATGTTCTATATCAGTGATCTGTTAATCTAATATTCTGTATATCTGTAATATTGCTCAGGCTACCTTTACTTCTATATCCATTGAGGACATTGAATATCCATTAAATGAAACTGTAGATGTGTTTAGCACTGCATATAGATTGATTGTCTGTCTGTCTGTCTGTCTGTCTCTCTTTTTTCCTCTAGCACCCTGTGTTTCCTCTCTCCATTGTTCCACAAAACAGCAAGTGAACATTTCCTGGATTCCCATTGACTCAGGCAAAGGCCAGGAGAGCTCCTCATGGCCAAGACGCCTTATCAGGAGCTGACAGCCGGCAAACAGGATGGGAGGACAGTGCGTTCAGTCCCAGGGATTTTGCTCAGTGGTACGGCCCCTGGACTCCCTAAGGTCGTGGGTGGCCTGGTTGTCCATTCACAGCTCTGGACCCTGTGTGTGATGAATGCAAGAAACTGTGGCTCAGCCCTTACAGGATGTATGGCAGCAGAAGGGAGTGTTTGCTTGTTTTGCTCTCTCGGTGTCAGTGCTCGAGACATTAGCCAAAACAACTGATCGGGAAAGATATACATAGCAACACAGTTGTCTGTTTGCTCAGCAATGTTTTGTCATCATAATGCCTGATTAATGCATTTACTGAAGTGCAGTACTTTTTGAGTCGGCTAATTCTGATTACTTTTAGATTGATTTTTCTGACAGCATTTGTGAAAACATTTAATTAAACTCCAGGTTTAATGAGAAATCTCTGGACTAAAACATTCTTTGTAACCCCTTAATTTGGCTCAGAGCGCTCAGTTCACGAATTTCAGGGTTTTTTTTTTTTTCAGAAGCTTGGTGATGTCTTTGGTGTTTGTAAAATTAATCGGGAAAACTGTGACAAATACAGCAGACAGAGACGTGACTGACGTGTTAATTATCCTTCATTTTTAGCTCCTTGTAGGACTGGTTTGAATGGCAAAATGATTATTTTCCAGCAGAATAAACAGCTTGCAGAAGTGGAATATATAGACAGTAGCAGCGATTCGCAGCGTTTTGCACTCCTGGGTTTTGTAAAAGCCGGATGACAAATGCAGGCTGTCTACATCTCGGGAAGTCTGTTTCCCTTTGTGCCCCACTAAATTTTTTAACAACCATCACTGTGTCACAGACACGCCGTAACATAGTCCCCTAAGTTCAGAGACGAGACAGTAGTTTCTGCAGTAAATTCACTTTCTCTGGAGTAAATATTAATAATTGCTAAGAATGATACACTGTTCACTGTGTCTTTTATCTCTCAAGAGCTAATATTCGGACACATCGACAGGAAGTGTTGGAAGTTGAGGTGTGTTTGCAGTGTTCTTTTCTGTTTTGGCCTAAATGAATGATTTATGAAGTAGAATTTTCTCAAATTGAACACACTGACAGTCTAATTAACTTCTCTTTAACAGTGGCTACAACTGTAACCCATTTTCATTAGGGCACAGCAGTAGATCATTTTGAGCCTCATGATCTTGAAACACTAAAAGTAAAAATAGTTCAGTAATATTTTTTTTTTTGGAGGTCATACAGATATCAATTCTTTATCCATTCTCATTGATCATTAATGCAAATTCTGTGATGCATGTTATTTAACAAATTCACTTACAGGTGTCATGTTATGTAGCATACTGTACTCTATAAAACACATTGTTAAGATAAAGCAAGGCTAGAAGTGCAAGGACAAATTATGCATATTCCATTTGTTACTGCACTTGCAACTCCTCAATCACTGAAATACTCCTGCAGTCAACGTTATCTCTTTTTAAAGCTCATTTTCATTACGTAAGGATTAAAACACTTCCTGTTAAAGGAAAATAACCATCCAAGATGATGGGGTCAGGTCATTATCATTGTCTAAAATATCATTATTCTTCTTTAAAAGCATGTCCTGAAGTGTTTCATATATATATATATATATATATATATATATATATATATATATATATATATATATATATATATATATATATATATACCACAGTAAATTGTTCTCCCATGTCTGCAGGGATTTCCTCTAGGTTTCCTCCCAGCTCTCAAAACCATTCCAGACTGGCTGAGAGAAATTGCCCTTAGGTGCGAATGAGTGTGACTGTGTATATTCATGGTGCCCTATGATGGTCTAGCATCCCAGTCAGGGTGTATTCCTAGATAGAGCAGTTGCTAAAGGTGACTGTATTATGTACAGTATATAAATATACAGTACTGTGCAAAAGTCTTAGGTACATGCAAATAAATACTATGCAGCAAAAATGCCTTCAAAAATAAAGAAATTAATAGTAATAAACAAAATCAATATTTAGTTTGACGACCCTTTGTGTTAAATAAAAATAGTTGTCTCAGGTGCACTTTCTGTAGTTTTATAAGGAAATGATCTGTAGGGTTTATTGAGCATCTTGCAGAACCAGACACGGATCTTCTGGAGACTTTGACTGCCGCGCTCGCTTCTTATTTCTGCAGCAAAACCCAGCAGCCTTCATTGTGTTTTTTTGTCTGAAAAGTGTCTCTTACCGCTTAATCTGCTGCTTTCTTTACTGACATACAAACATTTTTCTGTAACATTTTAATTTTGTGCTGGAAAACTAATGTTTGGAAATATAAAAAAATTTGTACTGATTCGATAAAGTTGAAGTCATCAAATCCAAATCTATAACAAAGTTTGTACTCAAAGAAATAGGGTGACTAAAACTTTAGGAGAGTACTCAATATTTGTGTTTTTTTTTTTTTTTTTTTTTTTGTGCAGTATGCTGTTTGCTGTTGCATTCTGGTCATGGAGATAGTCAATTTCCTCCTTGTGTATATGCATATATGGATGGAATAACATGATAAATAACATGACTTGAACAGGGCCAGCGCAAAAAAGCTCGCATTTCACCAGTGTACTATATCTGTCCAGGAAATTGTTTAATAAAACAATAAAGAATCAGGTGGAAAATGAAGTCCATATTGTTCTTCCAGCAGAGCTACATATCTGTTGTGACTGAGCTCCACACCACTGGAGGACCAAGGGACTCTTCCTGACGTTTGAATCTGGGACACTTGGAACCAATTAAAAGCAATGAGGCATGCCAGCTTCTTTGCTTGTTATTTCCTCCCTTTCCTTTCCTTTTCTTTCTCATTCTGGTCTCCTGTTCTCTATCCAGTTGGCTATGGGTGCAAGTGAACTTCCTTCCGCTTGCTATTTATGGACGTAGGAGGATAAGGTAGTGACGGTGTGGGATGCCAAGCCCCAGTGGAGAAATTAAAGACGGGGTTCACGTGTAGGCCTGTAGGGGTTCAGGGCCTGCTTTACTTCAAGCACACTTTCGGATGCTCTTTGCTGAGTATATAATCTGAGACTGGCTTTCACAGGTTTTACATGTATTTTACACACAGATACATTACTGTCTGTATTCAGTAATGAGAAATGCTATCATATGTAGCAATAATTCAGCAGTCTGGAGAGGGAAGTTATTGTCTGATAGCTTGTTTTTATTAAGTAAGGAATAAAACAATTGGGGGCATTCTATATAGTTCCTATAGTTGCTAACATTATCACAACTGTAAACAATCATTCCATTACAAGCCTCTTCTTTTCCTTCACTTGAAATTAATTAGGCAAAAACCTTTGCTTTACCTCTCACTGTTGTAAAGTGCTGACACTGAGACTCTTTCCACAATTTTTAAATAAACAACTAGAATAAACATACACATTTACACTTTAAAAAAGAATCTGTTTATGTGAAGCATCAAGCAAACAAGTAACTATGTACATTATTACTAATTTTTAGGTAGAACTATTGTCAGACCTGCTGTTATATAAATAAATAACACCTTCTGACCAATCAGAATTCAGAATTCAACAGGGCTGTGTAAATATATAATACAATAACTTGGCTACGCCATTTAATCACATGTAGTAGCTCTTTTGTACTCTTATGTTGGAAAAAGTAGAATTCTTAATTTTAGGCTTTTATTTATTTATTTATTTACTTATTTATTTATTTTATAGTGTCTTCTAATTTAGCCATTTTACTGATACAGTTAGGGTTCAAGTTCTACAATCCAGCCCCTGGTTTCTGGTAGTGTTCTGCATTAATACATAACTGACAGTAGAGGGCAGTAAAAGCCTTCTGAACACTTTAAGGAAACAAGCAAACATTTGTGTAAATATTTATTAAAACGCACACTACAAATTGGCTAATCTCAACAGAAAGAAATAAATGTTTGGAATAGGGAATTTTCCTCTCCTTTATTTATGGTACACATGTCCACTGAAGATCATTGCAAACAGACTAGAAAATGATTTTTCCAGATGTTACAGCGTAGTTTCAGCCATTCAATATCTGCACTGTCAGAGACGAGAGGAGAAAATTACAATTCGGTCTGACCGCACATTCCTGTGCCACATGATCCAATCAGGTCCATGCAAGCTGTAATGACTTTTAAATAAGTGGGTTAAAGTGTCGGATCGTCCAGGCTCGGCTCCCCCCGTGACGTTACTGATGAGGAATCGTGGGCAAATCTGATGTCTCCTCAGGGAGAATCACTTTCTCTCTTTCAGATTGAGTTTCTGGTGGTTAAACTCAGCAGTAAAGTAACGCTGGTATAACGCTGATGGAGGGCATATGGTACTGTGTAGCTGAGTGTAATGGTCAACAGAGGAAGCACCGTCTTCTGCTGACTGGAAGTTTTACTGAACTACACATGAACTCTGTCAGTGCATGTGTATGTGAAGAGATGCTTCTGGCAATGCATCAATCAAAGCTCATTGGATTGCATGGACACTCCCTATATTACTTCTCAGGCCCTTCAGCGTGCAAAGACTGCCAAACACAGCACCATTGTTTAGGGCAGGGTGTGTTCTCCAGAGCCCCTCCTGGACTCCTAATTGCTCCAAATCTCTTTCAAAATTGCAATTAAAGATAAACAGAGGCCTGGATGGGGACCGCTGATAAGTCAGCCCTATCTGGCATCGGCCTAATTGTCGCAAACAGTCTGTATTCGACAAGCTTTTTTTTTTTTTTTTTTTTTTTTGCCTCCCGAGTCAGCATGTGTGGTGCGTACTTTCAGGGCCGATCTGTTTACGAGTCAGCTCATTTGCTCCACTTTGATGTTCAAGCCAGCGTTTCTTTAAACAGTTATTCTAACGGTTTGCATTCGCTGATATTGTTTAAACAGTTTCATTATTCCAAGGCTGCATGATGAAGGGATCATTTTGAATAGTTTGCTGATATGTCATCTTTGGATTCAGTGAATGCTTTTTAAACGGATCAGACAGAACGGCAGCGAGCCGCTGACGTTCTTTTTTCCCAAGACGCACTACTCTGGAAGACAGAGTGAGAGAAAAAAAAAAAATGTCAGTCCTATGATTCAGAAATGTATGAAACAACCTTGATTTATGAATACAGTGTCATTAAAATGATGCTTTACTGTGTCATTTCTTATTATACTATATGTAGGAATATTAATCACCAGAATAAATACTCAGTCTCAAAAATAGTGACTCACTTAAGAGAAAAACATGAGCATTTCCAGAGCTTTGAAGCTATTACGTATATGGCTGGAAGTCCCAGACATGTTTCTTGACCTCTCTACTTTTTTTATGTGAGAGAGAGAGAGAACAAGTGGGATTTTTTTTTTCCTCTCTTCCAGACACGCTCCAAATTCCACTAAAACGGACAGACTCCCCTGCGAGGATAGAGCAGGAAATGAGACAACACAAACAGGAAGTGCTGTGAGGTGACCAGTAGCAGCCTGAGTGGGGAATGCAAGAGAGACCCTAGCTGCTACTGCTGCAGGAAACAGCTGGGAAGAGATACAGTGAGAGAGAGAGAGAGAGAGAGAGAGAGAGAGAGAGAGAGAGAGAGTTACCTTAACTTATTGCCTAATGGGTTTGTGAGTAACAGCCAATTGAAAGAGTGCAAGAGCTCTAGCATGGCTCTCAGCCCAAGCAAACACTGGGCTGAGTGTTTTTATAGTTCGAGCTTTAGCCCACTTTAATGACATATCATTGTGGTTATCATCAGTAAAGTCGATGGACACTTAACACAGACATAATAGCAATAATCACAGTCTGGGAGGATAGTTTTACAGCACCATGGAGAGAATAAAATGACTCATAGTAGCCTAGTGTTGTGATGCATCATATATGGAGTTGAGCTAGGGAAAGCCTGAGAGCAACGTTAACCTCAGGGTTAGTGCATAATGCCAGGAAAACTCTGGCACAAAAGAGTTGCCGCACACATATGATTTCTTGGAAATTTCACATGAATTTCAGATTTCATACAGTGGGGCACAGTGACTTGGTGGTTAGTACGTTTGCCTTGCACCTGCGTGTTTGGGGGTTCGATGCCCTCCGGGTACTCCGGTTTCCTTCCCCAGTCCAAAAACATGCATTGTAGGCTGATTGGCATTTCCAAATTGTCTGTAGTAGGTGAATGAGTGTGTGAGTGTGTGTGCAGTTGTGCCCTGTGATGGGTTGGCACCCAATCCAGGGTGTCCCCCACCTTGTGCTCCAAGTCCCCTGGGATAGGCTCCAGGCTCCTCCCAACCCTATGTAGAATAAGCGGTACAGAAAATGGAGGGATTTCATACAAATGAAGTCGGTATGTTTGCCAATCCCAATGGGTTAAATCTCAAACTGATCCTTCAGATGTTCATCATTTCATTTAAATGAGGGATGTAACAGAATTTAGGATTTCCTTTCATGCAAGTGGTCAGATATGAAGCTTACAAAGCAAAGAAAGTCCACATTCATTAACATGAACTTGAACAATGAATTTACAGTGATGAATGAGTTGTCCTGCGTTCATCCTTAGTAACTGCCTGGTCAGGGTTGTTGGTTTAGGCCTATATTTTTGGAAGAAGGGCCAAAAAAAATTGTTGGAAAATATTGCAGACAAGTACAAACAAACAGAAACAAACTACAGTAGTGTGGTTTAAACAACAGTCCCGTTCACAGAAAATATTCTTTCATTCTGGTTTAGTCCATGTCCACTTCAGGTTTAAATCCAAATACACATATATGGATATCTGTAGCACTAAACAGATACATACCCAATAACGTACAAAAAAGAGATCTATGAACATCTCTGTACCTTCATTCTCTATATGCAAGGATCTATGGATATACAAGAATATTTGAAAATGTATTACAGCCATCCCAAACATCTAACAGGTTAGTTAAGCACTAATAAACTAGCTCAAAGGTCAAAGGTAAACACAACTGATATATTGTTGTCTGAGTCTTGATTTTCACCGTCATGTTTTCCTGCTAAATGGATCCAGTCCGGTCATACCACAATAGCTATGATTTTATTTTTGTATTGCTCACAAATAATAGCTTAGCTAACCTGGCTAGTAGATTAGCTGCTAGTAAACTAGCATTTTTTTTTTTTTTTTTTGTATTTTTCCATGTAGACACAAATACAGCTGTGATACAGTTTATTAGTATCTGAGTCTTCCTTCCCCTTGTCATATTCTCAATAATTGATATAACAGCAGTCAAGCCTACTCTAAGCAAGGAATAAAACATGAAGTCCTGAAGTACTACTTTCAGAGTACAACTACATATTTTCCTCTCTAGCATTAGCATAAATAAGGTTCTGTAGATAAATGATTTTGGGTGTAACCACATTAACTTCTAATCTTTAAATTTTGAGCTGTATTAATAAGTTAAACAGGAACATCAATCTATAAAAAATAAAGAAGCCATCAAAGAGGAGCTGCAAAAAAAAAAAAAAAAAAAAAAAAAAACAATGGGCTCCACCTTGTTCATCTTTTGTTAGCAGTATGCTAGCCAACTAACTGTAAGGAGTGCTCAAACATGCTCAAAAAAGCAATCTGTATAGTCAGAGTAATAGATATATGTCTATGCATTGATTGATCTAAAGCAAATACGTGTGTGTATACAGCAGCCATTTTGATTTGATGTCTCTTGCTGACCTTGAGGTTGAACTTGAAGTTCATCCTGAATTCTTGAGTAAGAATTCTGAGTTAAGGGGCATTTTCATAGATTTTATTCTTAGCAATATGTTGGGAATTACAAGTTATGACCTCTAGTCGAGTGCAGCCCATGTTGCATTCACACATATACACATTATAGATATATTACTTTCATTAGCTGGTTCTGTACTCAAGTTGTATTTAACTAAAATCATTTACAATCCCATGCCCACATATCTTTTTCTAAAAAAAAATCAATAAAAATAAAAAGTAGGTCATGTGCATTATATACTAAATGTTCCGTGCATCACGTGAAGCAATGTCACTAAATTAGCTTACTTAAAATGTAGCTTTATTTAGAGGCTTAAATAAACTTCATTTAATACAATAACACAGGAGCACATTTAAAGCTGGATCTTTTTACACTGTGTGAACATCCATCTGTGTGTCTGGAATATATAGAGAGTGTATGACAGTAGGAGCACAGATGTTTTTGCTCATGACCATTAAGCCAGTGTTGCACTGGAAGGAGAAGTAAAAACTTAGAAACCAGAGAGTAATACTGCAGAGTAGCTACAGTTAAAAAGACTTTATTAACTGCATTATTAATCTGCATTTAACTCTTAAAGTAAAAAAAAAAAAGGGGAAAAACTTCACCCTACCTCATGTTAAATAAGTTTATATTGAAATATTTGTGATGTGTTTACCAAGTTTGTTGGATGGTGCTGTATTTACTTTATGTTAAGAATGGAGTTTAACTAGAGAAAAATGAAATTCCAACAATCTCAAACATAAGCGATAATGGTCAAGTTTTTGTTGTTAGCTCTTAGAAATAAAAGAGCAAGAGATTATTTCCTCACTCAACATTTTTTTCTGTGATGTTCAATGTCATATCAATGAGAAATTACTGAAAAATTCAAAGTTCCAGAATGCAATGTGGTCATTTTGCAGCTGAGTTACGACAGAGATTCGGCTCGGCTATTACTAATCTATGAGATGATGTCGACGGTAGTATTAACATGAACATTGAAGATGTGTTTAAGCAGAGTGTATAGATGAGGAGGTGTAGTGAAATGGAAAGAGTAAAGTACTAAAGCTCTGCTGCATTGCTACCACAATGATTCGTTCGATGAACGAATTTTAAACTAAAATAAAATCAAAAAAAGTCCAACTTAAAAATGAATCTTCGACACCACTGATGATTTTGTTAATTATAATGATTAATATTCAAGGGTGGACTTTTCCATCGACAGAGGTCTACCCTTATAGATAGTCATTGTGGAGACATGCCTATTAATCCACTGCATGTGAAATACACTCAAATCACACATATGTTCCTGCTGCCCTGTTGCTGTTTCTTGTTGTGCCTCTAATGACTGGGCCATCCCCGCAAAGCTTATTAATCACAGCTCACTCAATAAGAGAAGCTTAATCTGGGGCACCGCTTCATAACCGACACATTCTAATAAAAACCATCTGGTCCTGGTATTTATAGAATTATATAAAATTTCATTGTATCTGTCACCCAGCTGCTGAAAGCTGCTCTGGCTGCGGTCCCACACTCACTTGGAAGCAGTCACTCTTCCCGCTCTCTTTCTATTCCTGCGCATAGTGCATTTTTCTAAAGCAGCGAAAATAGAGCTTCTTTTTTTTTTTTTTTTTTGAATGAAAGAACAATGGCAAAGTTCCACGGCTTGGCTTGAGGTGGAGCAGTCTGGGAGTAATCTTCATAGAACAATTATTGTTAGAAAAGTCTTTTCGCCATGTTTTAAAAGTTACTGTAATTGGAACACAAGGTTGAATAACACAAAACTACTAAACACGGCATGGATTTGGTTGCAATCTGTACATTTCCTAATACAAATGATGAGAACTGTTTCATGATAAAAATGCGTGAACTCATTTGGGTGTTCAGGCCTAAACAAATCATAGAGTACTATGCAGTTTGAGAGGAAATAATAGATGAGTGTAGTTGTGCTAACTATTTGCCTCATTAGAGAAGATTAGAGAAGATTGCAACAAAAGAGATCTATTTGTGTGCATCGTACATCTTGTGATCATCTCCATTCAACCATCCATCCATTTATTGAACCGCTTATCCAACACAAGGTCATGGGGAGCCTGGAGCCTATCACAGGGAATTGAGGGCACAAGGCACGGGACACCCTGGATTGGGTGCCAACCCATTGCAGGGTGCAATCACACACTATGGACAATTTAGAGATGCCAATGAGCCTACAATGTAATGTTTTGACTTGGGGAGGAAACTGGAGCACCCCGGAGGAAACCCCCAAAGCATGGGGAGAACATGCAAACTCCACACACATAGGGAGGCGGGAATAAAAACCCCAACCCTGGAGGTGTGAGGTAAACGTGCTAACCACCAACTCACCGTGCCTTCCACGTATGGTCATCTCATAGATTGCTAACTAGCTGCGCCAAATGTTTGCCATAACTCAGCACAACTAGGTTGTATAGCTGCATTGCATTGTTGAACTTTGAGGAACAATGTTTGCTTTCTCAACTTTTAGCAGCAATAACTGCAACCAAATGTTTCAAATAACTGGAGCTCAGTCTTTCACTTACTTCTAGAACTAGGACTTACTCCTATGCTTTGGATCATTGTCTTGCTGCATAATCCAGTTGCGCCTGAGTTTCAACTTACGGACTGAAGACCGGGCATTCTCCTTTAGGATTTTCTGGTAGAGAGCAGAATTCATGTTTCCCTCAATTATTGCAAGTTGCCCAGGCCCTGAAACAGCAAAGTATCCTCACACCATCACACTTCCACCACCATACTTGACCATAGGTATGATGTTCTTTTGGTGGAATTCCTTGTTTGGTGTACGCCAGATGTAACAGGATCCCTGTCTTCCAAACAGTTCCACTTTTGACTCATCAGTCTATAGAACATTCGCCCAAAAGGTTTGAGGATCATCAAGGTGTGTTTTGGAAAAATTCAGACGAGCCTTAATGTTCTTCTGGGTTAGCAGTGGTTTTCACATCACCACTCTTCTATGGATGCCATTTTTGACCAGTGTCTTTCTGATAGTGGAGTCATGAACAGTGACCTTTATTCATGAAAGAGAGGCCTGCAGGTCATTTGATGTTGTTCTTGGCTCTTTTGTGACATGCTGGCATGTGACAAGCCCAGTTGGTATTGGATAACTTTTTTTGCTTCAATAAATAACATTATCATTTAAAAACTATATTTTGTGTTTACTCAGGTTGCCTATATTTTATGTTAGATTTTGTTTTAATTTCTGAAAAAATTTAGTATGAGATATACACAAAAACAGAGGAAATCAGGATGTAGGCAAATACTTTTTCATAGCACTGTACGTAAATATAAACATTTCATCTGTTTCAAGGTGGACTTTTCCTTTAAAAGGAACTAAAATAGTGAGATTCCACTGTCTCAATGTGAGCAAACGGTGTGCATTTTGCATTCATGTCTAATCTCGGTACTGATACACTACCAAAATATGAACATTTAGTTTTCTTGAAATTGTATTGAACACATAAAGTGTGCATGATGAGGACAACCATCACAATTTGACTTTATTCACATTCTTCCCTTGTTATTGTATCTTGCAAAAATATAGCACATTCCTGTCAAATTCTAGGACTTTTTCTTTACCTGCTCATATGACGTAGATGTATACTTTATAAAAAGTTCATGCCCTCTGATAAGCACCTCCTCCATCAGGAAGATTATAGTGACATTAACCCAGCATCTGCCCTCAGACACTAATCAGGTATGAGACAAGGGGATTTCGGCACCGCCATTCATTTTAATTTGGAACTGCTCCAATTCAATTCAAGTTAAAGTAATGATCATAATAATGGTTATCCATTACATTGCTGATTCGTATTTGTATAAGGCTGAGTGAATGACGCTGGGGTGGAAAGAGAAATATGGAGGGTAGGGAAAGCCGAGAGAAAAAGAGAAAGACGGGGTAGCAGAGTGTTTGTATTGGAGGTTTTGGCTGCATATTTGGGCCACATGTGTGCTGAGTTTGGGAGTAGCAAGCCAAATGAAAGACACATTGTACCCCAGAAGTGCAGCGTCTGCACTTGTGCCCGTGGAAAAGAACCAGCCCGCCTGGAGAAACACGACCCAGAGCGACAAAAAAAAAAAAAAGGAGGGAAAAAAAACCTCAGATGGAATTTGATGCCATTAGCCAGCCAGTCATGCCAAGTCTGGTGCTGAAACTAACATGCCAATAGCTGTGGCTTTAAACTAATTTGCGTAGTTTTCAACAAATAGTGAAGCTACATTTTATTACTTAACATTCTAACCATAGAGGTCAAAAGATTAGAAACAAAGAACACTAAATACAATGTTAAATATAGCCCGTGATCATTTTGCCCACTTAAATCTTGGCTAGACAGAAGACCACTGTAAACCATCATAGACCAGACTTCAGGTGCAGTAATGAAGTCAGAATGACAGGGGGCGATGGCGAGCTGTGAACCAAGTTTACCGGACTTTGAGTGAATTACCAGTAATACGGCACAAACCCAAGCACTTTGCATGTTTCCTTTTCATCTTCTGTGTAGTACTGAGAATTTCTCTGAACATGGGATCACTCTGCTCCACTCTCTGTTCTTGATCTTTGCACATTTTTGAGCAGTTTCCAGCCACGTCTGGAACATTCATTATTTCCTTTTCTTTGGAGCTATTTGTCATCTTAAAATGAAGCCTAATTTGAGAAGAAAAGTGAGGCCTTTTATACTGAATATAACATAATATTCAAGCTGTTCATGAGGCAGAAAATTCTAATTGTTATTTAAAGTGATATGGTTAGCAATTTATTTGATGGACCTTTACAAATTAATAAGAAAACCTTGTGTTAAAACTTGTGCGGTGACAGTAGAGGTTTTATGCAGTAAAAAAGGGAGAAGATGCATCAATTAGCATTATGTTTAAAAACTACTGAATATATATATATTTTTTTAATCTTATCTTGTATGTAACCCAATACAGATACACTATATGGCCAAAAGTATGTGCACACCTGACATTCACACCTATATGTGGTTCTTCTGCAAACTGTTCCCACAAATTTTCAAGCATGCAAAAGTATAGCATGTCTCTGTAGCATTAAGATTTCCCTTCACTGGAATTAAAAGGCCCAAACCTGTTCCAGCATGACAATGCCCCTGTGCACAAAGCAAGGTCTATGAACATATGGTTTGCCAAGGCTGAAGTGGAAGAACTCGAGTGACCTGCATATTTGGACAAGCAAAGATTTGATACTCTTTGAAACAATGCTTATTATTAAAGTTGATACACTCTATCAAATGGCACATAAAATTAACTAAAATTGACACATAAATTTCAATTAACAAAAAATATTTGCTTAGGGAGTGCAGGTGGGACCTGTCTTATTTATACCCCTCTGATATCTAGTTTTCTGGTGTTCCCTTTGTTATTGAGGTGTGTGGTGTCATAATGGCAAGCTCTAAAGAGTTCAAGGGATTAAAAGTGGCAAGGGATTAAAAAAAAATTCTCCAAATTATTTCGCATTGCAAGGAAAATAATCTACAAGTGGTTACAAATGACTGCCAATTTGTCCAGGACTGGCCGTCCCAGTAACTTCACCCCAGAAGAGCAGACCGTCTGATGCAAAAAGAACTCTCCAAGAACTGCAAAATGTCATCACAGGATCTGCTGTTGGTGTCAAAGTGCATGCTTCTACAATCAGAAAGAGATTGCACAAATTTGATCTGCATGGGTAAAAGCCTTTTTCTATCTAAAAAGTACATTACAGCAAGATTACAGTTTGCCCATGAGCAGATAGGCAAAGACCAGGCCTTTTGGAATAATGTGCTCTAGACAGAGGAATCAAAGATAGAGTTGTTTGGTCACAGTAACAGCAGACATGTTTGGTGCCGACCAAAGACAGCTTTCCAGGAGAAGCATCTCATACCAACTGTGAAGCACAGTGGTGGAAATGTTATGGTTTGGGGTTGCTTCGCTGCCTCAGGGACTGAATAGCTTGCACTCATTGGTGCAACTATGAATTCTGCATCATATTAAAGTGTACTTGAAGATAATGTGAGGCCATCTGTCCAAATGTTGAAAATAAGAAATGGAGGGTTATGGAAGGGCCTAGTCAAAGCCCAGATTTGAATCCCATTGAAGTTTGGTGGGATTTGAAACCGGCAGTACATGCAAGAGAACCTTGCAACTGAAAGAATATTGCACGGAAGAGTGTTCAAAACTTCCAGCAAGCCGATGTCAGAGACTGGTGGCAAACCGCCTACAAGAAGTTATTTCTGCTAAAGGGGACAATACTACCTTCTGAGGCCAAGGGTGTACTTATTTTTTCCACAGAAGAATATCACATCTATTGGTAAATCTGTTGAATAAATGATTGTAAAAGCTCATTTTCCTTGTGGTTTTGTTCAAGTATATCAGCTTTATTAATAGGCATGACTGTAATGTAGATTGTCCATAATGAAAAGATAAAATGTTCTAAATGGATACAAATCAGACAAATAGGAAGCAGGCTATTTTTAAAGCTTTGCATGCCATTTGCTTGAGACTACAGCTGTGCATCATGACTGGGATCCCATGGGACATCTAATAACTTCAAGACACCCTAATAACTTCAAAGATTTATTTTTAAAAACAAAGAAAAAATAAAACAAGTGAACATTAATGATAGATGGGGGGGGGGGGGGTGCTTAAATGAGGGTGACATAAAAACTTTAATGTCACCTCAGAAGTTCCTTACATATATCATGCAGCACTGCTTAACAAAAGGTTTAAGCACTGCTTATGAATGTGCTATGACAGACCAAGCTGATTCACTTTAATTAAAAAAGTAAATAAAATAATAGTTTATCTGGATCTCAGATTATCTCTGTCCAATTCCTTATATTAATTTATTTAAGATTATATTTCTACAGATGTTTACACAGCAGTTGTTGGGATCCCCACTGTATTTTAAGTCATTAGGAGGTTAGCAGGTCACACAGAGAGTTTCAACAGGAAAGGTGATCCATTATGTGGCAAGTTGTAAAAGCCGGGTCACAGACTGCATGCCCTTTTTATTTATCTTGTTTATGCTCACCATATGGTTAACTGTCAGTGTCTCTTTCCATGCTATGCCAAACATCTAATGAACATCTTCACAGAAATTGCATGAGCTTGCCTCTTGGTCTATCAGCTGCTTAAAGTCTGACAGGAAGTGAATAATTGCAGCTTATTAGAGGCCTAAATGTTGTGGGTGTGCACTCTGGACCTGATTTACTCACATCAGACAAATGTACTAATTTGCTTGTGCAAATTTGATAATTGGAGTTATTTTGTGAATCAATTTCAAATTATAATTCCATAAATTATGGCACGTGCTAGAGAAGATATTAACTGCAAAAAAATGTTGCCATGATATGCTATTATTACTTAATATTTTGTCATTCTGACTCTATTTTTAAGATATTATGTCATTATTTAGACTTAAATACTCCTTATTTTGAGTTATCTCTTTATTTCTACATAGCTGATTATTTTGGGGGGGCACGGTGATTTAGTGGTTAGCACGTTTGCCTCCAGGTTTGGGGATTCGATTCCCGCCTCTGCCCTGTGTGCGTGGAATTTGCATGCTCTCCCCGTGCTTCGGGGATATACTCCAGGCACTCTGGGTTCCTCCCCCAGTCTATAGTATGTGTTGTAGGCTGATTGGCATTCCCAAATTGTCCATAGTGTGTTAATGTGTGTGAGATTGTGCCCTAGGATGGGTTGGCACCCCGTCCAAGGTGTCCCCCGTCTTGTTAGGCTCCATGCTCCCCCGTGACCCTGTGTAGGATAAGCAGTACAAAAAATGAATGGCTCAGTGAGTGGATGATTATTTTGATATGTATCTCCCCACAACCAATCAATAAGACAAGTTTACTGAACTTTTAATTCTTATCACATATGCTGCTTCCCAAATAATAATTAAGTCAGATGTTTTTAGTGGAATTCAATTGACAAATATAAGTCAGATGATTGGTAATTCACTTAAATGCATTCAGGTATGGTCAAGGTCATGACTCCTAACACTTACAATGACTGAATTCCTTAGATATTGCTAATTTTAACCATTCGAATTTGACATACTTTTTTTATGCAATACCCCAATAACTGCCTGTTTATTTGTTTGTTTTACACAATTTGGGGTTAAGAATGCATTTAAATCCCTGGAACCCAGACTATGAAGACTTGTAGGCCTTAACACGCAATAATTGCCCTCTACTACTAAAATACATTGTTAGAAACACATGAAATATTTACATTACATTAAAAATCCTTTATATTTTAGACATATTTTAACCTACGGAGGCCGCCATTATGTTACATGCGCAGTGCACTCTGAGTCAATGACATAAAATGGTTGCACTTGAGCACTCAATAGAATTAGCGATTAGCCCCTGCAGCAGAAAAAGAATGCCACATTCACTGTCCTACTTTTGGCTGTAATTTCCTAGTTCTTGTGTGCTGTGATACAGGGGATATCTGTAAAAATAATCAAACCTGTAAGCATCTTGTTAGTGCGTTTTCCTGTAAAATTAGCCTAAAACGCCTAGCCAAGGTATACCCGAAGTAAAAGTAAAGCTGTTCTTGAACCATTTGTAGTACATGGATTGTTTTGGTCTCTTTTGAAAGCTGGACTAAATATTTTTACGTAATTGGATTGTTTGACCTTTGTAACACCTTTGTCAGGATGTTATAGATCAGTTGATTACTATGAGGCTTCATATGAGGTGAGTTGCCTCCGTTTCATAAGTGTTTGTTTGTAATTCGGTGGTCTGACAGAGACATTGATTGTAGCTGCTGTTGTGACTGTATCTCAAAACGGTTTATATCAATCAAATCACAAGAATCTTAGCTTTCCAAAGATATGAGTACCTCTGTGCACACAGAGGCTGTGTAGATCGCATCGATTTGCTCATAACATGGTGACAGCATGCTAGCCATGGGAATTTTAACAGGATAAAGTCTATATTTAATAATCTCTAAAATTATTGATATTACAATATGTTTCTTCATAAAATGATAGCTTAATCCATATGCTTACCTTGAGCAACAAATGCTCTCGGTTGGCATAGACATGCAGTTGCTGCACAAACACCATCGATTTTGCCAAACTCTCGCCTCCTCACCTCTCCAATCATTTTCATTTTGATGTACATTTTGAGTAATCCTCCTGTGTTAGCCTCCTCGCTTATGTTACGCTCGGGTTCAAATTGAAAAGGCTGAAGACATGTTTATACCGCTGTAGGGTCGCTGGAGAATCAAGACCGTTGCAACCATTTGACTTCACTACCCAGAACACATTGCGATCCAATGGTGGCCTATGAATGCACGGATTTTTTATTTTTTTTTAAACCTACATCTAGAGTGTTTTTGTATAGTGGATTTATATAGCGGATCCCAGCATTAGTCTAATAAGCCATACAAGTCTTCATAGTCGGGGTTCCCTTTAAGGTGGTGAACTAAGTGAACCAATTGGAGACACAACTGTTCAATATGTAATATAAATGTAAATAAAAACATCAGCATGCATTAGCCAAATAAGCAAGGTCCATATGTAAATGGACACCTTTTCACAAGCTCTATTTTATAGCTGTTGTCACTGTGGGTATGGGCCGTATATGCAAAATGTGGGCAAGATGTATAATTTGCTCATTTGCAAAATGCAGTCCCCTGTGCACTTAGTCAATCAGCTTAGGTTTAATGTTGTCATGACTTAGTAATAATGATGAATCATAGATTCATGACAAGATTGTGACAATTGTGGTGTGTAGAGAGAAGTAGCTAAAGGGTTTGTACTCCCACGAAATATTTTATGACCGTTCCAAATGCTTATGTGGTTAACTTTACACGCACAGAGCGCCTTATTTTAATCGTCAAATAACGGGTTTATGCCATAATAGTGCTTATCTAGCTACGTTCTGAGTATAATGATATCGAGTTGATGAAGTGCAAGTGGAGAAAAAGAAGAGTAGGTGTAGCTTTATAAGGTGTAAATTCCAGCACATGTTATTTTAATGATTTTCAGTGGGAAAGCATTTTATTTTCTCTCCCAATTAAAGTTATTTAAATGGCCGCTTTGGCTGGTACTGGATGATATCTTAAGTAATTAAATTCTTAATAGTAGCACCACTTTTAACTAATTTTGAGCGACATTACTGTATAATACTGTACCTGCAAGAAAACAAGGGGAAATGGCGAAGAGAGAGAACTCAAGGACAGTGGACAGATGTCAGTGACCTCTCCAAAGTTCCTCCCGTTTTCCCTCCTCCTTAACTATACTTTTCTTTAAGTCCCTTACTTCTCCACTCTCCCCTGTTCCAGTCCTCACACTGCGATGCTGAGTTCATGAGCTTTGCATTCCATCATGGCAACTATATATATATATTTACAATATTTACATTATATTGTTCAGTGTATGCCTATAATCTAAACAGTACATGATTATATTTCAGTTTTCAGCTTTTATTCATACTGGAACTGTGTATGCTCTCATCTCGACTAAAATTCATTAATGCATACGAGTGAAAATATACACAAAGAGCACATGTACATAAAAATTCTCATGTTCTGTCCAGATGTTTGCATGTTATATTTACTAACAGCTCCATTTGTAAAGATTTAAATCACGAACTCGATTCTGTCAGTCTAAAACAAGAGTAACTTTTATTTCTTTGTTTTAAAACACTGCACTAATTCATATTGTATGTATGATGCTATGGATGGATGGTGGTTCCATTACATATAATAATAAAGTATTAAATAAAATATTGACAAAATACTGGCATTTTGAACAAGGATGTAGATATATCCTGTTACATATTGGTTCAGCTTTTTAGAAGACTAAATAAATAATTTATTAGATAAGACATAGTGTAGCTACAGTATATGTAATGGGCCAGTGTTATGGCACATGAGGATGAGGTGGAGATGGTGTTGGAGCACACTGAGATGGTTGGGGTCATGTGTGATATGTACCATGGTGCTTTGCATCAATGTGTCGTTGTTCTCATAATTGTTTATAAATTGAACAAGAATTGAACTATAGACAGCCTAAATACAAATTTAATATATTTATAGTCATACAAAGGTATCAGAACATTTGTATAACTATTCCTGTCAATATTAAGTCATTGAACTGAGCTACATAGGTGCAGATTTCATTCTTCAATACATTTATATATTAAATACTTCATACACCTGTGTAATATATATATATATATATATATATATATATATATATATATATATATATATATATATATATATATATATATTACTGACGTTAAACCTGTTCATCCACATTAGACCATGTCTGAATTTTACATTTTACAGCTTAACTGTGATTAATAGTGTTATGATGTAGTAGAGTCTGTTGCTAAACAAAACAGATAGAAGGACATATTTCCATTCTTATAATTAGAAATTTACCATGATACACACCATGGCTACACTGAGACATTCAGCCTCTCACAGTGGAAAATTGATTTCTCTTTCTATATGAGAGTGCTTGACACTAAAATAGTGTTATGCCAGAGTGACTTTCATGCTCTCTTCATCTCAAAGGTCAGTATTATGATTCATTGTGAATCACAGAGCTTGAAAGTTTGACTACCTTTAGTGTACACTTTTAGAAAAAGGCTTTGTCGAAGGCTATGGAGCGTTAACGTTTCTTAGCTTCTACTTTACTTCCTTTTTTGATAAGAAACCCCTCTGCTGTAAGGATCTACACTGAACCATTAAGGATTTCTCCAGTAGGACAAACAAAGAAACTTTAGTCTTAGTAATCTTTGATTTTTTTAATTATTATTAAAATTTAAGATGTCTCAAACTTGGTGTTTCCTCCTTTCACTCCCACGGTTATTACAAAGTTTCTTAAGACCCTGACATTTTTAGAGCTACACTCTCAGAAATAAAGGTATCAAACTGCACATCCACTTGTCGCTAGGGTGGGTATCATCAAAAATCCTTTGTACCTTTAGTATGTATCTCAATCCATCCAACTATCTCTAAGCCTCTCTGTCTTTCTCTCTCTCACTCTCTCGCTTTATATCTCCACCCTGCAGTAATCTTCACTTTGCGGTTTCTGTGCCATGGGAAAAAGTGTTGGTCCAGTCACTCCAGTGACCCTGCAGGACATCTCTAATCATCATCACTCTTTAGTCCTGAAACAACACAGACAAACCTACATAAATACATCTCTGTGCAGCTCGAGCCTTGGCATGGTGAAAATATTTCCAGTGAATTAGAGAGCCACAAAGTGGGTCCAGCTATCTTTTCTTGCTTATCATTCAAACACTGAGTGCACCACACCCTTACTTATAAATGTTTTCTTTCGCCACTCAAGCTGTCTCCAACAACATGAGAGAGATTGGATGGGTGGGTCACTTGTCTGATTGTTTGGTGGTCTTAATCAAGCAGTATGTGATGACTTGATAGATTATGAAAACAACCATGAAAAACTCCGAAAGCACTGAAAAGTATATTCACTGTGTGGAAATGGAAGATTCCAATGACTGTACTGTGATTTCCGTTAATGCTTCATAGATCTTACATCTCTCGTCCTTTATGTTCTCTGCAGACCTAAACACTCATTTTATATACAAATTAAACAGAAAATATTTGAGTCACAAGGTGTTTTTAAAGGTGCACATGTTCCATACATAGAGGAAATGAACACTTTTTAGCAAAATGTCTTCCTAAATTTTTCATAATTAGTTTATACATTATACTATATATATATATATATATATATATATATATATATATATATATATATATATATATATATATATATATATATATATATTCAGATACCCTTTAAGAACGCCTTTGACAAAAGAAGAACATATTGAAATCATTTTCATAGCAGGATCGGGAAGCTGTCACAAGGTTGCGATGGACTTTAACAGGAAACATGGCAAGCGCATAACACACAAAACCACAAGTTGCCAAAGTTATTAACAAATTCACAAAGACTGGACGTTTTAGGATCAACCGAGAATGTCCACAGCAACCACTGATGAAGTCACAACCAACGTGGTACTGGCAAACATAGTCCCCTATATGTGGAGACTTTTGGGACATCCTGTATTACAAATATCCAAATACAATAAAATATAATTTTTGATTCAATGTGGAAAAATCATTGTGATGAAAACAAGTATATTTCATACACCTGTTTATATCCCTCCTGTCAGTCATGTTATAGAAACATCCAATTTTCACTTATTCATTCATTCATTCATTCATCTTCAGTACCATACAGTTACAATGGATAATCTAACCCTAACCCTGACCATCCTGGGAAAACTGACTAAGATAAGATCATACTTGCTTCACCACCATGTAGCTCACCAGCATTTTTCATAATAAAAACCCTGTTAACAAATGAACAAGGATTACCTCTTCTAGTTACTATAGATTCTAGGAGGTGGGGCTTTTTGTAAATGGGTATGGATGGGATGTAGTCAAAGAGTATGCGAATGAATGCCATGTTTTTTTGCAGTTCTTTATGACATAAAATGCAACCAACATTTCACAGTATGCTTCAAAAAAGGCTTTTAAATGTAGTAGTATGACACAGTACATACAAGTCAGAGGTTTTACAGAGGGTTAACTGCTTTATAAATAGGTCAACTGTAATTTACAGTTTATTTCTTTCAATGTATTTTTTGGGGAAAAAAAAAACTTTCTAACCTAAAATATTTTAATAAATGCCAGGTGCTTGGTCTGAGGAGGGGACTGGGAGTTCTCTAGAAGGAACTGCACACTCATGTGACATCAGTGTTCTCCCAGCAGCTGCTTCTCCCACAGCGGCCATCTTCATTTATAGAATGAGGGATCAGGTTTTCACCATAAGAAGATCCCTGTGACAGGAAGCTAGCAGACACCATGCTGTCTCTTGGTAGCTCAGCTTGGCTCAGCCCAGGGGCAAAACACTCACACAGACTCACACATACTGCTCAACTTCAGCTGAACCCCCACATCAACATCCTCAGAGACTGGCCTCACTAATTGGAGAACTACACAGTTTGGGTTTAGTTCTCATGAAGAGGCAAGGGAACACCACCAAGTGTTTTAAACACTGCCATATGAGATGTTTACAGCTTTAAAACTTATTGAAAAGGTTCTTTGGACAGATGGTAGATACACATGGATGTAATATTGACATGTGAGGGATACGGTAGCTGTGAAACCACAGCGATCCATTGTATGGGCAAAGAACCATGAAGGAAAAGTGTTTGAATAAAAAAAAATAAAGTACACTAATTTCACCAGTGGAACAACAGTGATTTGCCACTCGGTATAGGTGTGCATGGGGCTGTTTTTATTTATTTATTTATTTTAAATCCCATTCTAGTCTGCTCCTGAAGGAATTCTGGCAAATACTACCCAATCCTGCAGAAATTTTGACTCATCCCACATAATTGGCAGAAGGTTTGACTGCCCCCACAGTTATTATTCAGACTGTGATATTTTCTAACCAATTAGTTTGTTCTCAAAATATAAACAAGTTATAATTTAAACCACAGCAACCCTGACTGGGTTAAAGCAGTTCAGAACCCCAAATAATAAAAAAAAAAAAACACAAACAAACAAAAAAAATTAAATTTGTGCACAAAAAATAGTATATGTATGATTGAGTAAGTGAATAAGTGTGCATGAAATGGTGTGTCGTTAGAAGGACTGGCATCCCAAACAGGGTGTATTCCCACCCAGTGTTCCACATCCACCATTTCCTTGATCAGGGAATGAATGATCATGTTTGTTTTTGTTAATGCAACTGTTAAGCATGGTGTCTTGGCTTTGTACCCATGTCAACCCTGACCAGGATTAAGTAGTTACTGAAAATGACTGACTGAATGAATGAATGAATGTTATATACATTTTTCGTTTCAGGAATCTCCATGAGAAATCCATCAGATCTTGTTTCACAAAAAAGTAAAACCCCCAACCTTCCTCAAATCTTCAGACATGTTCTCTCACTGTAGCTCCACATTTGGAACCCATAAACTCTCTTCAGCATAGAGTCATAAACCCCAATAATACTCCCCTTCCACACACACACACACACTATGGTCCACAAGAAGAGCTCGGGCCACGGCCTGGCACCCTTCCAATGGAGAACTAAAGAACAAGCTCCTGTAAATCAGGTAAAACACTGAAAATCCAGGAGATGCAGGTGTTTAAGGGTAACATGTGTGTGTGTGTGAATGTGATCAGATGTGACTGAACACTGGGACCATGAAAGTATGGCTCTGGTTTTGATCAACTATCCATTTTGCAATTCTACATACATCCCTGCTGGCACACAACTCTAATACCTGTCTATAATAAATCCAGAATAAAATAAAACAAACTCTAGTTCAGATTCGTATAAGCATATTTTATAATAAATCACCTAAAAGACTTTGGCAGACTGTACACACTCAATACATGCATAGTTTTATTGGGCTGCTCATACTGGCAAAGTATTTTTGGCAGGCGAAAGTAATTACTGGCACACTTGAAGTGTGCAGACATGCCAACCCTGAAGAGGAATAATGAGTAGTCCTGGAAAAGGTGGGTTAGGGTGGGATTAAAAGTAAAAATGCAGTAAACACCAAAAAAAAAAAAAAAAAACAGTACATTTCTCACTATAGTCATTTTATAAATGGCTTGTCTAACGTTCCTCAGAGAAATTGAGAAATGTTTCCAAAGGCCCAAATATTCAGCTCAAACTTGACGTGTCCAGGTTGAAAGCAACGTAGACAATGATAAAAAGTCAGTGGAGCATGGGAAGAAGATGACATTAAAGAGTCCAAAAAGAACTTGAAAAATATGATGCTAATGAGACCAGAGAAAATGGAAAAAGATGATATCAAAGAAGAGAACAGAAAAACAGACAAGCATTTGCTCTATCATCCAGAGATATCAAATCCTGATGATGCCACAGTCATCCATGGCTGGCAGTCCACAAGAGGGAGGGATGACTTTCTCGCTGTTCCCTGTCAATAACAGTGACACTAGCCATGGGTAGTGGGTGCCTGTGAGCTCATCTGTGTGGAAGAGGATAGATAACACCTTCCTTGGTTTGCCCTGTGATGCTGTATGAGCTGCAGTTTGAATGGCTGGTTTCATGTGTCTCAGAGGAATCACATGTTAGCCCTCACTCTCTGTCAGAAGAAGGATGACACATCGCTCAAGTGGCAATGGAGAAAGGGAAGAGCACAATCTCAAAAAGTTATGGATAAAAGTATAGAAGAAGACGCTAAAGAGAGAAAAGAGAAAAAGGATCATGCCTAAGATTCAAGGACAAATGGAAGTAGGCGATGTTAAAAATCCAATGGAAGAAGGAAAGAAGATGCTACTAAAAAGTCAAAAGGAAAAGACTCTTTGCTAAGACACAATGCTAAGACTCTGAGAGAAACAGCAAATAAACTAATGTCATTGAAGGAGAAATGGGAAGAATATACTGAAGAAGTTCAAGAAGTGATCAGGTTGAAAGGAAAGGAAAGAGAAGTAAATAAGAGAAAGCGAAGAAGACAATGTTGAAACATCAAGGAAAAAACAAAAAAGGAGGCACTTAAGAATCAAAGGAGAAACAGAGGAACACAATACCAAAGATTTGTTAATTTCATTCATGTACAGTGATAAGAGCTTTATCTTGGCAAGGTCATGGTGAACCCGGAGCCTATCCCTGGGACACAGGGTGTGAGGTGAGAATGCACCCTAGGTGGAACCTGACCATTGTAGTGCCACCATGACCAACACCAGTGCCCACCCATTCACACGTTCGGATGATTTAGGGGCAGTTTACACCACAACATTTTCAACTAAAAACAGAACACTTTTTTATGTGGTTTGGCTATTCATTTACATGACAATGGGGTTTTGGGGGCCTGAAAATGCAAATGAGTTAGTGAAAACGAATTAGTGAAAACGATGGCATCATACGCACACGTATTACGTTTCCAGTCTATAGGCACAAGACATTCAAATCGATAATGGCGGAGTACAGGACTGTGTTTGTGCTTCTCTAGCAAAGTGTAGCTTTACTGCATCACTACTATGACCAGCGGAGATGCATTTGTTACATAGGCCAAATTATTAACCCACATCTACACATCTTTTGACAACGTTGTCGTCTGTATGCAAAATGTTTCAAAATCGCAAAGGAAAACCTCTCCGTTTTTAGTTCATCGTCGTGGTGTAAACGTACCCTTAGATTCACTAATACACATTCCAGCCTGTTTTGGGAGCTGAAAGGAAAGCGGAAAACCCTCATAAAACCCACATGGACATGGGGAGATCATGGGAAACTCAAAGATGATACTAAAGAAAGAGTGGAGGACAGCGATAATGTGTAGTGGAGGTAGAAACAGAAGAAATCTAGATGTTCAGGAAGAAAATAAGAAGAGGTTAGGGACAGGTCTGAAGTCCAGGGTTCAAATCCAGGTAACAGGTCAAAGTTTTCTCAAAGTGGAGGATTTGTGTTTCGCCTTAATGCCTTTTTATGAATCAATCTCTACTTCTCTTTCTTTCTTTCCCTCTCTCTCTCTCTCTCTCTCTCTCTCTCTCTCTCCTTTTTTCTCTCTCATTAGTGTCCAGGCTGTGGGGTTATGAATGGGATGTCTGGCCTCCTCCAGCTGTTCTCTGTTACCCAGCCAGCGTGTGTGTGACACATCCCAGAGCTTAGTCGAGGCTTAAATCCTGCCAGGTAGCTGTGATAAAACCCAGTGCTCAGGTGCAGTGTGTGTGCGTGCAAGTGTGTGTGTGTGTGTGTATGTGTGTGTGTGTGGGAGTGCACTTCCGCAACCAGCACCAAATGCAACCCTAAGCCTAGTCTCCCTTTTCCTATTTTCTACCTTACTATTTATATCACTCAGGTTTTTTATTGCAGTAACTCTTCTTCCTTTACTTTCTCTCTCTCTCTCTCTCTCCCCCCCCCCCACCCCCCCCCCCCCCGCTGTAATTTATCGCAATAAACGAAAACTACACACACCCTCTCTTTTTCCGAGGGGTATAAGTGTTACTTTCCTGGAACAAGGCCAGTGAAGAAAGTGTGTGGCTGGGCTAGACCAGACAGAAAGTGAGAGGATCAGACAGAGAGATATAGAGTGAGTGATAAAGACAGAGAGAGAGAGAGAGAGAGAGAGAGAGAGAGAGTGTCTGGGGCCTGGATACAGAAAGTAAAGAAACCCTTTGCATTATCCTTACTGTATATTTACTGTACATGCAGTTATATAAGAAATTAAACACAACAGGGTGTGCTATTAGAGGACAAGAATCAGTAACATTCAAAATCCCAAAGTGTTTTGTTGTTCTCGCTCCACAGCAACGTACCATCTTTACAATTTTTTTGAGATGTAAAATGTATTAAATAACAAGATATCTTACGTTTTTTTTTGTTTGTTTTTTGTTTTTTTTTGTTTTTTTTAATCCTTTTATAGTTATGCTTAATGTTGTGGAATGACAGTGAAACAAGTTCCTATTATGACTTAATGTTACTGTAGCATCAGCCTCTTTTTTTTATTATTATTTTAAGTCTTGAAGCTAATAAAGCTAAAGCTATGCAGCTTGCACAAAATCCTCCATCCTGAAGTCCAGTGTCAGTAAATGTAAAGTTATAGCTTTGTTACAAAATGCTCACACCGGAGACGGTGACTCCTTCTAAAAATTCTAATTAGACGTTTCCTCACTGAAAACCACATCAGCAATTATATACATTGATTGTTTATAGATCGCTTACGTGCAGCGTCGGCCATACAAGCTGTTACTGTGGAAATGATAACACATTAGAACGAGTGCATTAATATTTAAACCCTTAAAACCAGAACTACTGTCAGAGCTGCTGTTCCAGAAAATGAATCAGCACCATCTGACCAGTCAGATTGACTAAAGGAAAACCTTTTATAATTTTGAACTGAGTGTAGCGTATGTCACTTCTGTAATAATGTGTATGGTGTTTAGAGTGATGCAGATGGGCCTAAATGACCCAAACCAAACCTACCACCCCCTCACATGTTTTTTTTTTTTCCACCCCCACTTTAGTTCTCAGCTCTTTCACAACATGTGGGGGTTTCAGTTCTCATGCCCAGCTCATGCTCACGCTAACACACACATGCACACACACCCATTCACACGCATAGTTTGCACTCAAGTGATCCTACGAACTAAGATCTGTCTTCTACCGCTCTCTTTCTCATCAGCAACACATTAGTTAACAATGAGGCCACACACACACACACACACACACACACACACACACACACACACACAGACACTTACTTGCAATTCATTACACAGAAACAGAGGGTATCAGAGTCACCTCTTCACACACACTTACACCCACCCACCCACACACACACACACACACACACACACACACACACACACACACACACACACACACACTTCATTTTTGTCTTCTCTAGCTTCATACAAAGCTATAAACTTCTTTATTCATTTACTTAAACTTTTACACATATATTTATTTATGCAGTTTTTGCTGCTTATTATATTTTTAAGGTTGATCCATGTTCCTCACAATGCACCTGAAGTGCTGAAGCAATATTGAAGATGCTGTAAATTAGTCATGTCTTATATGGTGTAATTTTTAATGTGACCACTAGAAGTGCTCTAAGCATACACTCTACACATTTGGCAGGTAAACTAATGGCTAAAATTGAGTTTCACACAGCAGCTGTTGAAAACTGAGCACATTGACAAAACACTGATATTCTATGTGGGCAGGGGAAGGTAGCTAATGTATGTTCAAAATGTCAATAGAAGTCACCAGATGATGTCATTAGGGTAATCTGCATATTCATTAAATCATCATGATCATTTGTATATCAAAATGTGATACTTCAGAATAGAAACAAATACAATAAGGGTTTATCAGGATAGAAAATGAAAGATTTAAACCTATTTATTATAAAAAGAAGAAGTTTTGTCACATCACCACAAACTAACAATTTGCATACAAAATACTATAATTTCTATCATAAACACACACAAACTGAAGCAGTAGTGATAAGTTGTACAATAAAAACAAGGGATTCTTTTTTTTCAAAAGGACAAAGGAAAGTTATTCCATCTGTGAGTTATTGCTTGTAAATATTTTTAAGAAGTATGTTCAATATGAAGTGAGTGGGTGGAAAAACAATGGCGATTAGTAATTGGTTGCTGGTAACAATGGTGATCAGTGACTGGTTGTTTGGAATGATGGTGATCAGTGATTGGTCATTGGAAAAATGGTGATTAGTGATTGGTTGTTTGGAATGATGGTGATCAGTGATTGGTTGTTTGGAAGAATGGTGATTGGTGATTGGTCATTGGGAAAAATGGTGATCAATGATTGGTCATTGGAATAAAATGGTTAGAAACATCAGCTAGCACTAGTGCAACTCCATCAGTTTTTACACACTGGTGGATAGTTGACTGCTCTTGAACCTGCTCTTCTGAAAGCTCTCCTGCTCTTCTGAGAGAATTGTATTGAATGCAGGGGAGTCACTATTCTATGCTCAAAATGGGTCTAAAAAGGTAGCAACAAAACCACAAGTTGGCAATACTGGTTATATCATGTTATTCTTAGCAATAGTTCCAGGACTTAAATAAGGTTCATGTCCATGATTATTGAGAATAAACTAGTCACGTTATGCCATTGCCACATTACTGTACAGCAACATGCATCATAACCATCAACCTCCAAATCATAAAGCTGCTACCCAAAAACATTCAGTTAATTTACTTAGCTGGCTTTGCAACTGCAGAGTAAAAAAGTGTGTGTTGTGGTAAATGGCTGTGTGATGCTAGGTCTTATCAGATGCTCATGCTGTGGGGCCAGACCTGAATTTGTATGACATGAACATAAGTGCTAAAATAAGCACCAGTAATGCACTCGGTAAAGCTGCTGATGCTGCAGGTGTTAAGTGTAACACAGGTCTGTATACAGAAATATGTGTTCAAGAACAAACATTTGATCTTTGTGTACACGTTTTGCCTAAAATCAGTACATAAGAGATCAGAAAAATATATCTTTTACTTTTCATATTGTCCTTATCTTCTGTTTTTGCTAACTAGAAATCTAGCTATCAATTTAGATTCAAACTAAAATTTGCCTACAATAAAGTAAGCACATATGTAAGTAACGATGGCTAGGTTTAGTTTTGCAGGAATTCTTGTTTTCAATGCAAAGATGGTAATAAAAAGCAACAGTTCATTAAAGGCCAGTATATTAATCAATGTTAGTCATGTTAGCGAGCTTTGTGGTAAAATATATGAGACATAATGTGAGTTGGCTCGTTAGCTGTATTGAAAATTCCATACACACACAGACATATTTTTTTTGTATACATAATGCCAAGTACTGTATGTTCACACTAAGAACTCGAAACAAATGCAGTATACTTAAAATATATGCATACAAGTATGGAGAAAATCAGTTTTACCCAAACTTTTGCAAATTTTTATTTGGTTTGACCTACGAAAATATTTACACACAACTTTGCTAAAAGGTTGATAAAAAAAGGGTCCATTGTTAGTTAACACACTTTGCAATTTACATGTGATTGGCATTTAAAAACATACGCATGTGAGTACGAAGCAAATCAGCATTACCAAAGTGGTTTTTGGGTAAAAACCTGGTGGGAATTATTTGTTCGGTGTGACCAGTGAAAACATTTATACATAACTTTACTAAAAGATTTAGACACAAGGCCAATTCTTAGTTAAATTATTTATTTAACATCAAGTAGCACTGAAATTAAAATTTCATGAACCTATCATGTATTATGTACCGATCTAATGCACTAATCTAACATATTACATTTGTTTAGAATGGTACATTAGGCATACATTTAAGTATTTGATCGTAGTATTCAATCTCTCAGCTGTTCTCTATTCCACACAGAGGCCTGAACAAAATATCGAGTAGCATGGAGCATTTACATAACATTCATACATTTCAAGCTCACTCCAAAGACGTTTGAACTAAATGAACTCTCACCTCCTGTGAAAGCATTATATGTAGGGTTAAGGTAACTTCTTGCTACCAACAACTTGCCTTTTCATATTAACCTACATTATACTTACAAATCCACATCTGTGGTTGTTGATTTGGTGTACTGTTTCCAAGACAGCACCCTGAATTGTCCTCAGGTAAACATTTGTGGTTTTTTTTGCAAGCGCACCTTTTACATGCTTACATGTGCAGGCAGCTATTGTGGTTCTGTACCTTTGTGCATTCAGAAGGTGTTATTAATAAGCCTTCTACACAGGAGCCGTGCATGGTTCTTCTGGCACAAAAAAGACAGATATACACACATTTTCCTCCTCTCTAGCAGTGCTCTTTTTTCGGTTGTGTTCACGTTTTCAGATTGTGAAGTGTCAGCTAACCGCTGTCTTCCCTGACCTTTCAGTTAGTTTCCATTCAAGACTAAAGGCAGAAATGTGGTGTGAGTGTGCAGTAACATAAGCCATGCACAGCACACACATTGTCTCACTTAAACATTGAATCTAAAGACATATCGTTAACATAACAATTTCATAACACAGAGCGGATATACACTGCCAGTCAAAAAAATGTGAAGGCCTGGAGAATTGTGTGTTTTATTGCAGTTTAATCACTACTGTTGCCACAGACCAAACAAAATGATACCGAACTTGGTACTCTAAATGAGTGCTTTATTAAAGATAAGAGCACTTGCAGGGTAAAGATGTTAACAGTGTTGATAAAAACACTCATAGACAGTGCTAGTATTAACTGATAAACATAAATAAGTCATTTCTAACATTACTCAATTCACGAAACATTTAATATTAAGCATTTCTCAATTCACTTATACCTATGTATGTGCTGTAAGATTTTTTATTTATTTATTTTTTTAATTTGAGAATATTTGAAATGAAGTTAAAATATATATACTAACATGGCACTTTTTATAGTTGCTCTAATGCAAGTGATAAAGAATGTTCAACAACATTAGCTGTAACTGTAAATAATAAAACATATGATGTGTCAATAAATTAATATTGCAGTTGTCGGCAAATTGCTGTGGTATAAGAGGAATAAAACACTTTGGGACATGCCATTATAGGAAAATACTCAGAGTGTCTGTGATCCTTAGGACAGAGTGTGTATAAGTGATCCAGAGGGAACTTAAGGGTGGTAACAGTAACTTGTAACTCTGCTTTACGTCAGGCAACATCACACCACCCAACTGTTGGTTATTTTCCTATACATACATATTTCTTATAAATTATCCCAAGTGTTCTATTCCATACACAGTCATACAATACGTAAAATATCCAAACTATTATTTATTGAAGTTTGTCTTTTAATGATGCTATCGAGTTGTTATCACATTGTTTTGAAGATAGCCTTCAAAGAAAGTACTACCTAAAATAATAAACTGAAAATGCAGAGAAATTCAGCAATCATTTTGAACAAATCTGAAGAACTCCAGAGCATGCAACGATGGAGTCAATATTCCAGTAAAATGTAAAGAAATGATGGAATAACATGAAATAATGCAGTTGATACTGATTTACATTATGCACGTTCATGCCTTGTGTGTAGTTTTAGTTTTGTATTCTGAGTGCTTTGCAGTTATTTGTAACACTGACACTTGCTCAGAGCTCCATGCTGCATGACCTCATGTGCCTTAACTCCAGCACATGTGGCCTTCATCTCAGTAAGCACTATTGGTAGCGTGGCGGTTTCTGGCCCACCCAGCACACGAGCTTGTCCTCGAGGAGTCAAGTGTGTGTATGGATTAGGGATGGTGCAGAGGGGTGTGAAAGGTGGATGGGGAGATATTTACAGCCAAACCTGGTTCTGCTTTCCTGTCTGTTTGTGTCCACTAAAGGCTGTTGTCGACCTTTGACCTTTCTGAATCCAGACTCAGCCCTAACACAGATTGTGGTTGTAATTCGAAGAGCCAAATCACACCTTCTGTTTGTCTCTCTGCTCTGTTTCCCACATTCTCACTTCTTTTCTCCACTCTCCCCATGGTTGGATTAGTGATTTACGCTGGCCTGTATGATGGCCTCTCATGCCCTTGTCACCTTTCTGATTTGATATCCAGCCCATGCTCCCACCCCACACACAGCACTGAGCTTCTCCTGTGTTATTCCACATATCTGGTTACAGGTCCAAACCCAAGGGGGTCTTTAACAGGTCTTGAGTTCATGACCCCAGCTGTTAATAGCTACTAGGCAAGACTGTCCATTTTTTTCTCTTCTCATGTTGAACTGATCTCTACTCAGTGCCATGAAGTCTTGTAAGGTGAAAGATTCCAAACCAGAACAGGACTCAGAGTCTTTTGTGGTCTTGAAACAATGTGGAATGCTTGTTCAGGAGTCGTACATTCCTTCCATTGGAGCAGATTGATTTGCTGTCTTATTTCACAGTCACTCAGATTTCTAATTTGAAAAGTGGAAAAGTACCAGAGGGAAATCACTTCATATGACCACAAATATGTTTGTCCTTCCTAAGTGAGCGACTTGTGGACAACTGTCTGCAAATGTATTTGGTTCATGTAACAAGTTGTTGAAGTTGGTTAGTATTTTACACAAGAAACAATGATTTAATAAGAAAAGTGACATTTACTGTATTTGTGGCATTCTGGGAAAACCTGTTGTATGTTCCTGTGGCTGAGTTCTAGAAAACAGCCTTTTTTTTTAATTAGCTTTTGAACAATATTTGAGATTTTCACTTTTTAAGAAAACATAAATATTTTCACTCTAAAATAATGTAAAAATGTTGTTGGGTTTTTTTGTTTGTTTGTTTGTTTTTTACTTTCTAACATTGCCTAGGCTTTCTGAAAAAAAAAAAGGCTTTCTGTTTAATTGTTATTAAATTTTATTGAATACATTTTAAATTAAATGTCAGAATGTCGCCATGTGAATGATTTTCCCAGGCACATATATTCCTATTTTGGTCCACCAAAGTTAAAAGATGAATAATATGATGCAATGCTGTTGCAAAGTTGTAAACATTCACAAATGCTAACTTATGTACAAGTCAGGGTTAGCAATCATAGCTAGATATATAGCTTAATGATTGTTCCTATTATATTTAAAGGTAATTTAGGATCCTAAAGTGATTTGAGAATCAAAATTGATAGATAATCCATAATGTATTTATTGACATGTTACAGTACTAAGCCTTTTTCAGTATAGTCCTGGCTTCAACCATTACAGAATTTTCATTGAGCCAACACACATCAGAGAAGAAGAAAGGCTTTGGACTCCAGTGGTTATAAAAGATTTGGCATGCCATTTATTAAAGATATTGGGGGAAATGACAGGACAAAGACTAAGATCTTTCATTTTATTATTGAATAAAATGGTTCAGTTTGAGTTGATTCAAATTTTGATAGTTTTCTTTCATTCATTAATTCATCTTCTATAAGAGTTTTCTTTCCTTGGTCACAGTGAAACAGAACCTATTCTGGGAACACTCGGTGCAGTGCAGTAATACAAGCTGGATGGGATGCCAGGACATCAAACATTCACATATGGGGCAAGTGGCTTAGCCAATCCACCTACTGGCACTTTCTGGGTGGTGGGAGGAAACCAGTGATCCCTGAGGAACCTGTTAGGAGAATGTGGAAGAAATGGAGAAAGTGGAGCTCAAACCTGATTGAATCTGGTGCTGTGTGTTTACACTTGTAATAGTTTTTTGTCAAAAGATTCACACAAAAAAACAAAAAAAAAAAACAAAACATTGCTTTTTGTCGTATGTTTACTTTTCAGATTGACCTGGCCATTTATCAAACTGATGCTGTAGTAGCATTAGCGGTACCAGAAACAGCTACATTATTTCACTAACTATTATCTTTTTTGTGTTCTGCACTTCAGATTGTCAGTATCAATAGCCAGTTGTTAAGTGATGCTCAAATCCAAGAGAAACCAATAACTTTTGCTGTCGTTTAACAAAATCATACCCGTCATGTCTAATCCGGGGAGATGCCGATCAAAGTAATGGATTTAAATCGCCACACAGAAGCAGTACATGTTTTGCCACTTTCTGCGATCAAAGTTCACAGCCCCTCAAAATGGGATTTTAATAATTTCACCACAAGAGGAAATGGCTCAACCTGAGGTTCTTGAGTGGGTTTAAAAGTGTGACCATCCATTTTCACCTACACATACATGTTCAAATATGAACACACTTCAACTCTTGTATCATTCTGTGATATTCTTTTTGGGAACCTTCACAACAGGTAACATCAGTGGTGAAAAGCTCAATATAGTATCTCTTTGCATAGACTGCAAGCCTCAGATTCACTTCCTTAGTTAAAGAGGATCTAGCTACTAAAGATTTACATTTAAAGATTTACATTTGGTCAAAATTAGCACTTTTTTTTTCAACCAAGGTTACATATCTAGGCATGTTTTGTGGAATTGAAACATACATTTAAAAACCACGTATGAAAATAGCATATAGTAATTTTTGCTACACCTTTTTGCATTAAAATGCAGACAGACTGATACCTATCTGAAAAATTCATTTCATATTACTTCCTTGAACATTGCCATGTCCTGGAAGTAATGATTCTTGAAGTAAAAGTCCACCCTGAAGCACAATGAATGTGTTTATGTTGAAATATCGGTGATGTGTTTAACGATTCTGGTGCTAATTTGATGGTTGGTGCTAGATTATCTTGATATACATGTTGATATACATGTTATTAGTATGAAAGTTGAAGACTCTGATCTGTTTGTGCAGAGTGTACTGTACAGAAGAAGTGACAGAGCTGATGGTATTGTGGCATTGTCAAATGGTATTGTGGGCAATGTAGTAAAAGTAGACCAATACAGTATGTGGATGAAAGAAGTTTAAATTTAAAAAGTCAACTCGGAATTTCATTCTACAATGAATCTTGGGCATTACTGAAGATATAATGTATATATTATAAGTTTATATATAGTGTATCATCTTGGTGTGAGCTGGATCACTTGGGTTTGTTTGCATGTGTGTGGGTACGAAGGTGTTAGCTGTTATGCATCAAGATCCCCATCATTTCTTATTGCCTGTTCCAGCCTCCAGTAATCAGCATTAACCTACAGCCTTATTCAGTCTCCTATTGTCTGAAACCACAGGCCATGACCCCCATGAAGGTTGCCTCTATTTTTACCCCTCTATTTCCTCTTTTAGCATTGTGGTCACTCCACACTCCTTACAACTTGATTTCCCCCTGCATTTACCACTGTTTCCTCTGTTTCCTGTTTGTGTGACCAGTGACACCCCCCACCCCCCGCCCCCTTAGCTCATCCAATAGCTCCACCAGGGACTGAACCTTCAGCTGCTTCAATAAATATTCCAACTGGTGATTGGAAATGGGTTGTATACATGTGTGTGTGTATGCGTATGTGTTTGGGCTAGCAATTTAGTCATGTCTGGATCTAAAATACATCTGAGAATAGATACAAAACGCGCAGTGGAGAGGAACTTTGATATAGTACTATCATATCCTGTGGCCTTGTCATTCACGAAAAACAGGAAGTTTTTATTCTAAACCATTGATGAAAGATTATCTTTGAAAACGCTACATATGGATGACTCTGGATGGTTTTTTGGGTTTTTTTTTTTTTTTAGATAGAACATCTAATGTTTAAAAGATGTTAGAACTCATACTATATATCTTATATTATATATTATAACCAAACACTAAAGCAAACTTTCTGATCCCCTGATTCTTCACAGCGTGTGTGTGTTTGGTTTGATGTCCCAGAAGACGTCTTTTTTGTCTCATACAGAAACACATGTATCTCCCCCAAGGGAGAAATGATGTCTGTGCATGCTACAGTTCTGTCAATGCTGTGTCTGTTTTGTCTGTACTGTGTTTATCTTACATACATTTCAGTTTCTGAGTTCCTGCTATGGAAATCATTATCTGGCATGAAGTATCTTTCTGTTATTAAGCAAGGCTTGCATAAAGTATAATGCTCTTATATGCAATTAACACTTTAAGCCCTATCTTAAGACCTTTCTGGCTTTCATTCATTCATCTTCAGTAAGTGCGAAGTATCAGTAGTATCAGTATTGACCTGTTAACATGCTCATTTAATCATACTTATACTATGAGGTGTATGACTGATGATGTCTTTCATGATTATTGATTAACATGGCCATTTTAGTTATTTACTAGTCATTTGTGATTGTAACACAAAGTGTGATATATTTCCAATTTCAATTTAACCTAAACTAATAAGATATGCCAATAAACATCCATCTATTTTCTGCACCCATTGCAGGGCACACACACACACACACACACACACACATCCATTCACACACTACAGACAATTTAGAGATGCCAATCTGGCTACAACGCATGTCTTTGGACTGGGGGAAGAACCCTTCAAAGCACAGGGAGATTGGGCCACTAATATGGCTTATTAATAGGACACTCTGGGACTCTGGAATCTTCCAGAGAGAAAAACCCAAGCCTGTGTTAAATTCTAAATCAAGGACGCTGGATAAAATTTATAAGTTGACCAAAATGGTAGTCGTTTGATATTGCAATATCTCTACGTATCACTGGAAACAAACTGTTCTTTTACTCCAAAAAATTAAACATAACGATGCTCTAAACACAACATGAAAATTTGTCCCAACAACAGGACTGAGGGTTACCAAAGCAAAGAACCCAGTGAACAGACACAGTTGAATGGCCCACCACTGATTCATATTTTGGACTTCAGAGCTCCCCAAGTGTGAGAGGAAATGACGCAAATGGAGCGGCTGCAGGAGCGAATCATTTGGGTCCTCTAGAGAGTCAACCGTAACAATGGATCAAACCCAACAGCCAAACAATGGAGCTCAGCCATAATCTCGTCCACTCGGCCAGGTGCTCATTCCTCCTATGGAAAAAAAAAAATCTCTCCTGTGATTGTTTTCAAGTCTGCGGCCATCGAGCCAAGGTTAGCGCCCACCTGGACGTGAGAGAGAGCGGTCAGAGTGTGAGCGGAGGGTGGCGTGGGCGGTGTGTGGGTTTAAAGGGGGGTATTTTTCACATGTTCTAATCAGAATGGGACATCTGCTGCTCTCACAACCCCAGATGTTTCCTGAGGACATGAGGGAGAAGGCCACAGGCCACGATCTTGCCTGAACGTTGAGCCCATCATCGCTGATCCATGTTCAGGGCCAGCTTTGCTCTGATTCTCCTGGAAACAAGACTAAACAAGGGCTCTGCATGAGCTCACGGTTCACAGCTGTTATTTAAGCCATGACTCAATTATGAGATTGAAACAAAGAGTATAAAATGTTGTTTTGTTTTTTTTTTTTGTATGTGGAAGGCAAGGCAGCGCTTTTGTTTTTTCGTAAATTTTGTTCCCACACCAAACAATGCACTGCCCTTATTGTGACTGTAAGCACTGTTTGATTATGATTTATACAATGAGGTAGAAATGAGTAGTCTACAATCCTACGTGACTGCCTGTACCTTTGTTTAATTCTGCTTTTGTCTTAAGGCCAAATTAAATCCTGCTCCCTTCTAGCAGTCTGTGGCTACCAAATCTGGAAAGTAGATTATTGTTCAGGCTCAAATGACTGAAAACATGCTTTTTTCATGTTTCATTTCACTTCTTTAACATTAAGGTGGCATTATGATGATGCTATTTGTCTCAATTGGTGTTTCCCTCACTGCTGGCCTGTACAGCAAAAAATATATTGTAAATGAGGGATATCATGATTGGGATGCCATTTAGCCCTTGTCTATCTCTTAAAAAAGTCATTTTTCAACAATGAAAACATGCATTTGTCCATTAAAAAGCCTTAACCCATCTCAGGCAACAATATCTATTTTTTACAAGGTTTCTTTGCAACATATCTTAAAATAGAAATGGTTTTGTACATCATAGACACACTGTAGGTTCTTATACTTTACTTTTGATGTTTGTTGGTAAATGAGACCTTTTAGCTGTGCTCCTGTTTGACGCACATGAATCCAAGACTGCTTTGACTGAATGTACATTGTGATGCTGTCATACAATGCCTCTTGGCCCAAATCTGCAGACAAGCTCCTCTGAATACTGCAAAGTTTGTTTGATTTTGTATTCATTTCTGCAATCGGAAAATCCTGGAGGGACTGATTATTGAGCTAAAAGGGTCATAAAAGTTTCCTGCCACAATGGGCCTCTGTTAGTGGATGTTGTAGTTCCCATTTTGACCACAAGGTGCAATAATATGGAGCTCAAAGGGGCAGAGAGATTTCTGCCTCAGTGGGCCCCTTTTCATGTTTAAATTGTTGGTCAATAAAAAGAGTTCATTAGTATTTCAATGGAATTGTAAATGAGGATTAACAACTGATATATGGTGATATATGATATACTATATGGTGGGACTCCTCTGCATAGAACTGTAATTAGTCTACAATCCAACGTGACTGCCTGCACCTCTATCTAAATCTGTTTTTGCCTTTTATCAATTGGAAAGAGGCCAAATAAAATCCTGTGCAAATCTACCACCCTGCATCTATGATATCTGAAAAGTAGATCATTGTTCTGCAGACTAAAGACATGCTTTCTGCATTTTAATGCTAGATAATGCGTTGTGCTTACAAAGATAAATAATGATAAATAATGTGTAGTTAGGCCAGTACACATTTCTGAAGCCAGGAAACTTTTAAAATGGTCTTAAAGTACAACAATGTTTGTTTTTGTTTGTTTATTTTTTTTGCTTGTTTGCTTTTGCTTAAAATTAATATTTTAAGAAATTGAAATGAATTAATATTGAAGTTTTCAAAACATCACTAGAAGCAAAATATGTTTTAGTTTAGTTTATTCCCCCATCCTTACTTTCATAGGTTTGTTTTGTGGTTCTCTGGCACTTGGAGTAGCAATTCTACACTTTGACACTGTATGCTTGTGTGTGTGTGTGTGTGTGTGTGTGTGTGTGTGTGTGTGTGTTTGTGGCTTTCATCTCACCTAAATGCCACCACCCTCCCTGTCGCCTACACAGCATGCAGAAAAAGGGTCTAGGTGTGTGTGTGTGTGTGTTTGTTTTTATATCTTGGTGGGGACCCCATGCCCACACAAAGCTATCAATATCTGAAACTTTTGTTTTAAAAGACTCAGAGTCACACGGTGTCCTTTAGGATAATGGGATTAAAGTTTTGGGTAGATTTAAATGTAGCATTAATGACCTGCATTAATAATTATGTCAGTTAAAGGTCCTCAGAAGGATTGTAAAATGTGAGTGTGTGTGTGTGTTTGTGTTTGTGTGTGACACAGTGTTACTCTATGTACCCAATGTACACACTGCATGAAACTGATACTGGTTTCTCACTTATTTTCAAAACATTTAGCTGACAGTTATTTTGGGGTGTCATGTTTGGTAGTCTCTGTGGCAACCAGTGTATTTGCATGGGTGATGATTTTAAAAAGAGGTAAAATATAATTCACACCTGCATGTTAATGTTTACCACAAAACTGCTCGAGCTTGCAAATATATGCATCTTTCTGGCTAGTTTTGTATTGCTTTACAGCAGCTCAGGAATGTTGCATTAGAAATGACTAATGTGGACAGATATGCTGTTTTTGTAATAAATTGTATAGTCTTGCATGTTATGCATGGCTGCTCACTCGAGGCAGCCAGATTTACAGGAGTTTAAGGCACCGGATTCATTTTATATCCTCCTGCTTTTTATATACCACACGGATAAGTTGATATTTATGGAAGCACCAACAGCAGATCCTGTCCAGACGTTTTGGCTCAGAGTTTGGCCACTGCCAGGCAGATGCTTTGTCTAATTCGCCTTTCAAGTTCTCCATAATTCTCTCGCGTTGCTTTTTCTTTCTCCCATAAAAAATAAAAGGAGATTGAGATAAGTCCTTGAGGAAAGAGGAAATCCGTCCGATCCTCGGGTGGCACCTTGCCCCTCGTGCATATGCTCTGTGCACTTCAAAGTGGAGAGGAAGTGCAGGCTATATGAGGGGCATCCACCATACTTCCTGCTGAGCTAAAATAAGTCACTGTGCTGTGTTTAACCCTGATTCCTTAAACATAAAATAATGATCATACTCATTTTGATGTCAAAATCACTTCAGATATCTGATTCACACACCTAAGTTGCAGCAACATGACTTGTGGTAGACATGATGGTACACCTCTTCCTTATCAAGGGTTTTGCTCTAGTCATTTTTTCCACTATAGTCAGCAAAACACTTTGTCATGTTTCAGACCAAATGTTTGATTCAGTACGTAGCAGTGGAGGTCCTATTAAGTTAAAACATATATATTTTTAAATATTATAACTATAAAAATGACCACTCAGCAAAGTCTCATGCTCCTTTTTTTTTTTTTTTTTTTTGTCTCTCCAGTCAGTTCTTAGCAACTGTTGCTATCAACCATTACCTTGGCTAGTCTTCAGCATGTTAGCAGGTGCACCACTGTTTCCTTGGAAATATTTTGAAATTTAAACTCTAGATATGGTCCAAAGATGTACTTTGGTGACTTGTAAAAGTGACACTTGATACCCTGGAGGTTTTCTATCTATTTCCAAAAAAATAAGAGCTCAGATGAACACATACTGTACACTACAACAGTGCTGACCTCATACTTTTTATTCGTTTATAGTTACATTTAATATTGTGTAACTAGTTTGAGTTCCAGTTATCACTTACATTACAGCAGCTGGTGTGCATGGTGGCTTAGTAGTAGGCATGTTTGCCTCGCACTTCTGGGGTTGGGGGGTCAATTCCCTCCTCCACCATGTGAGTGCAGAGTTTGCATATTCTCCCCGTGCTTCAGGGGTTTCATCCAGGTACTCTGGTTTCCTCCCCCAGTCCAAAGACATGCGTTATAGGCTGACTGCCATCTCTAAATTGCCCATTGTGTGTGAATGGGTCTGCGATTGTGCCCTGTGATGGGTTGGCACCCTGTCCAGGATGTCCCCCAGCTTGTCCCTTGAGTTCCCTGGGATAGGCTCCAGGCTCCCTCATGACCCTGTTTAAGGTAAGCAGTACAGAAAATGGATGGATGGATGGATGGATGGATTACAGCAACTGTAAACAGTCCTTCCATTACTTTCTGTTATGTAAGAAGATAAATAAAATGCAGCTTATCATGTTAACAATAAACCACTAAGCCTTCATCCTGAAGACTTTAGTGACCCTTACAAAGCACTGACACTGGAGACTCCTTCCATATATGATAAATAAACATCTCCTTCCCTGTACCAATAGCTCACATGATGTGCACACACACAACGCTTGAGTTAAAGTGCTAAACAATTTACGACGTAGTGTTTCATGTCACTAGAATAAACCCATGTGTTGAACTTTTCAATTTGTTTTATTTGTTTACTTTTTTTTTTTATTTCACCCTGACCAAAAAGTCAGTCCAGGAGGTTTGGTAATCTTACTGGTTTTGCACATTAGCTAGGCACTTTCTAATTTTACTTTATTTAATTTCATTTCATTTTATTCTTGGCATGTTTTCTACTGTCTGTGTCAGTTACTTAACTCTCTTAATAAGTCCAGTCTTCATTTTACAGAATGCTTCTAGTACAAAAGCTTTGCAGCTACAGGAGCTTCATTTAGAGCCAATTGCACCTGAGAGTAAAAATAGGGCCTCTTTGACAAACCGTGGCTAAAGCACACCAGCCACACATGAAAGTTTTAAGAGATGGCGAGAGGAGTGGGTGGAAGGTGCAAGGGAAGGAGGTGATGAGGAGGAGGAGGAGGAGGATGAGCACTGACGTTCATCTTTAGTGAGGATGCAGATCTTGCCAAACCCCTCGACTCTATGTGCCCAGCCCAGATGTAGGGGGTGTTCTCCTCTTCCACTCGTAGATAAGCTCCAATCAATCAAACTGGACATGCTGAGACAATATGTTTCCAATTTGACTTGTGCTACTACTCCCGTCTACTCTCTCTCTCTCTCTCTCTCTCTCGCTCTCTCTCTCTCTCTCTTTGTAGGCCCCATGTGTATCACACCTGATTAATTCAGCTTTAGAGAAAGCAGCCAAATGCTGAGATCAATAAATCATCTTTTTTTTTTTTTATGTGTCTGCAGGTAAATGAGAAACCCAACCATGGCTAAAAATACAGAGAACCAGTCCACTACAGCTGTGCACAGATGCTTTATATTAATGCCTTCCTGAGGAGAAAGGCCACTTTTAGAAACTCTCTCTTCCTCCCATTCACTTTTTTATTCCATATCTCTGTGTCTCTTACTCTGTTTATCTTTTTTCTTCCTCCTCTCTCTTTCGGTATCTCTATCAGGCTCTCACTATCCATATGTATGAATATTGAGTCTACCAAACTCTTAGCAAAAAAAATAATAAAAAATAAAAAAGATACATGAGGAACCTTTAAGGGTTCAGCAGCATATCTTTACAAAGCTAAGAATCCTTAACTTTCCAAAAAAGTCTTTCACAATCCCTTTTTTATTACTTACTCTACGATACAGCAGCTACAAAAAATTTGTTCCTATTTTTCTCTCTTGCTTAACGCAAAGCAAACTCCTCCATCCTGAACACTTTCTTGTGTCGAAAAGCTTAAAACAGCTTAATCTCTGACTGCTATAATGTTCGAACACTGGAGACTCCTTCCACCAATGCTAAATAAGCATTACCTGAATAAGCTACCTAGAGGAACCTTCACGATATCAACAGTCCCACATGTTTTTGAGCTGCTGTAACAACATCAACACCTTCTGACCAATCAGAATTGAGCATTCAACAGCATTGTGGGATAAATATCTATATGGATGACTTGAATTTAATAAATCAAATATATCATAGGGCAGGGGGCGTGGGGAATGGGAACTGCCTTTGCACCTAATATTTCGCCTTCACTACTATATAATAGAAATATATTTAGACCTCTTTTATTTGGACATAAGAAGTTCTGAATAATGAACCAACAATTTTTACTTTGTATAAGCTCTAGTTTAATTAGAATGCCTCTACGATTAAACCGCTTTCATTCTGCACCTGTATGCTCATAATGCCTGATGTGTGCCAGATGTTGGCACCACAGACTGTTGCATTGCTGTTGGATGTGTGGGACTCTGACGGTTCAACCACAACTGGCATTGTAATGTCTGAAGCATTTATTCCATGCTACTTACAATAAAGTCTTTTATGCTGTGATTCTTGCAATATTCAGGTAATACACTGTTTTGCTTCCATAACAAAGCAGAAGCTATTTTGCCGTCAGTGTAAGTAGCTGACTTGTTTCTTATTGCATTTATTGAATATCAATTTAGTCCCACTTTATCAGCTGTTTATAACACTTCATGCACAGACATTAAGTGTTATTTGAGAAATGAATGTGGGTGTGCATAAGCCTCATACTGTGGTTTGAGTTTAGCTGTGGTGTTAAACTCAACGGTACCCCCCCGGTCTTTTTCCACATTTTGTAATGTTACAGCCAGGTAATGAAATGGACTTCATTGAGATTATAGGTCATGAATCTACACAAAATAAACAAATAATATTGATCGAGGCCTCCATAAATGGTGGGTGTCTCTGATGTATGCCCTTTTTACTAGGTCACTATATACATATATATTATATACACAGTACTGTACAAAAGTTTAAGGCACATGCAAAGAAATGCTGTAGAGCAAAGATGCCTTCAAAAATAATGAAATTAAATGTTTCTACATTAAAAAAAATATATACCATAAAGAGCAGTAAACAGTAGTAAATGAAACAAAGCCAATATTTGGTGCAACAAAAAAAATAAACAATAAAAATTGTTGTCTCAGCTAGAATGTGTGCCGTTTGAATGAAATGAGCTGTAAGTGTTATTGAGCATCTTACAGAACCAGACATGGTTCTTCTGGAGACTTTGACTGTCACACTCGCTTCTTAATTTTGCAGCAAAACATAGCAGCCTTCATTGTGTTTTTTGTCTGAAAAGTGTCTCTAACCACTTAATCCGCTGCATTCTTTACTGACATACAAACATTTTTCTGTAACATTTTAATTTTGTGCTGGAAAACTAATGTTTGGGAATGTCAAATGTTTTTGTTCTGACTCGAAGTCATCAAATTAAAAATCTGATTAAAAAAAAAAAAAATAGGGTGCCTAAAACATTCATACAGTACCGTATATATTATAACCAAACCCTCTTTCATACTTTTCCAGAAATTTTGGAAATCCTGGACTTCTTTTGATAACTCCTTATTCCTGATGTTTGTTTAAACATGATCTTGAACAAACTCTGAGTTCTTCTGCGATCTTGTGAGACTTTAACTGCAGACAGGTGACCTCCATTCAACTAATTAAGTGACATCTGATAGCAGCCAGTTGCACCAGAACTAATTTAAGGGTTTCACACTAACAGGGATGAATACAAAGTAAAAACTTTACAAACTATACTGATTTTTCATCTTACTTCAATATTATGAGGTATTTCATGTAGATTCATGAAATATAATACCAGTTCAGTCCATTTCATTTCCAGCATGTAAGACTACACAGTGTGGGAAAAGTCACGGAGGGCAAATACTTATGCAAGGCAACGTAATATAGAACAACAGGAATATTGTTCTTTTGCTGATTCTGTCATTGAATTTTGTCTGTTCTCACAGTAAGTTCTTAGGTTTAATTACAGCTCTGCTTAAAAAAAATAAATAAATAAAGATAGAAAGCCTCATAGAATTTGTAATGGTTATAATGGGTAATGTATTGGTTTTAATGGAAACTCGAATTGTCCCTGTGGGCCTCTACTGGTAATTTGTTGCCTTGTATTTGGTGACATGTTATGTCTAGTGGATATTATTAAGGACCAGTAATGGTTTTAATGGTTAGCTGATGGTTTGTAATGGTATTTGTAGAGGAAACGGTTATCATTTCAGTGATGGTTTCTATTGTTTGTTTGGGGTTGTTTTTGTTTATCTCTCTGAATATTTTTAAAGCCTATGCAGAAAAATAATTCATATAGTGAAAATAACTCCAATCAGTCTGTTCTGAAATTGTGTTCGTGTTGCAAGTATGTTGTCATTTCCATCCAGTCGGGGTGTGTGTGTGTGACATTAAAACGTTGTCTTCTCTGCTTCATCTCTGTTCTCCTGATAAAGGTGGTTTCCTGTCAATGTTCCACTTTGCATGTGGAGATTGTGAAAGTGCTATCACTGCTAAATGGGGAAGGTGCTGAAGCAAACACACATCAGCAGGCCGTCTTCCTTGAGTCAGTCCAAGGAGGCCAGCGCACAAAAGGCATCAGCGTATGGCCTTGAGCTAAACTGTTAATGTCTGCAAGGTCATTGACCTAGAAGCCTCTCTCTCTCTCTCTCTCTCTCTCTCTCTCTCTCTCTCTCTCTCTCTCTCCTTATCTTGAGCACTACCGCCCACTCTTTTTGCATTCATTCGATTTGCAGAGGAAGGATAGGTGCTTGAACGCAGCACTCTGAAATGTGGTTTGCAAGTCTGCAGATTCACATAATGTTGTTTTTTTTTAAAATCTATTTTAAATCGACGTTTCGTAGCTTAAAGCGTTGATTAGACTGTAGCCAAGTATTTAAAAAATCTTAACAATGTGAATTAGCCTTTAAGTCATGAAACTTTAAATAATAAAACGCATGATTTATGTCTATGAGCTTTCCTGAGATCATTTTATAAATTTTTTATAAAGTGTAAAAAGTTTAAAAAAAAAAAAAAAAAAAACTCTGAAAGTCACTTCCAGTTTAAAAATGCATGTAGGGTCTTTTTTTTTTTTTTTTTTTTTGCTTGTCTTTGGTGTTTCCTAGCTTGAGGGCACTTCTAACCAATGCTTGCTCAAGTTCACTATAATGGGAATGTAACCAAACATGAATACAGTATGAATGAATAGATATTATGTTCTAAACAGATAGAAATAAGAGGTGACTGGTTTCTTAGGAAGCATGCTGGAAGAGTTCCCAGGGTTTCTGGTTGAGACCCATTATGACTGGGATCCCATAGAATGAAACAGATGAATAAGTTCAATAAATATTATTGGAAAACGTTCAATAAATTAATGTGGTTGCGTGGTGGTCCGTATTAACTGGCTGGTCAGAGTGGTGCTTTAAATTAGCTTACTAGTTTATTTATACTCTATTTGGGAACTAGAGCCAACTGAATTCGTTAGAAAATATTGCAGTCATGAACAAAAAAAAAACATGCCCCCAAGCCCATCTCTGACTGATGAAGGTAAGTTTAAGGAACATATAGTTTTTTCTAACTTTGGGTGTTTTCCAGTGTAGGCCATGCCCAGTTAAGGTTTAAATCGAAATCGATTTGGAAATTCAAACAGGGAGGCACAGTGGTTAGCACATTTGTCTCTCACCTCCGGAGTTGGGGTTCAAATTCCGCCTCTGCTCTGTGTGCGCATGTTCTCCCTGTGCTTTGAGGGTTTCCAACCTGTCCAAAGACATGCGTTGAGTGGCATTTCCAAATTGTGAATAGGTGTGCGACTGTGCCCTACAATGGGTTTGCACCCCATCAAGGGTGTCCCTTGACTTGTGGCCCGAGTTCCCTGGGATAGGCTCCAGGCTCTTCCGCAACCCTGTGTAGGATAAGTGGTATGGAAAATGAATGGATATTCAGAACACCAAACAGATACAGATGCAGACAGTGTCATTGCGTTATACCCCTAGAATACAACCATGCTAACTTTAAACCTAGCATTCACTGCAATGAGCTTATCATTGCCAGTGCTTGGACTTGACTCTTGCCCGTACTTTAGCAGTCTGAGTTGAACTGTGGTGGTGTTCATCTCCTTTAGAAACACATCTGGTCTGCGTACAGCTAGCCCAGCAGAATGTGAGAACATCAGAGCCCTGCCTTTCCCACCCCCATCCCCCATCCCTATCTGGACTCAGAGCTTCTCTGACTCTCGCAGTGTGGGAACAGCCCAGGATGTGATCCTGAGTGGATCCCAGCCAGATGATCCTGCGACGAAGACCCTCTCATTGTCTGCCACTTGATCCCATCTCATATAAAGGTACATTGATGACACAATAGAAGAAGAGGATGCATGTTACACATGACTTGGATTTGAGAATGTGAGTTCAGGAGATAAAAAAAAAAAAAAAATGGTTTTATTGGATTTGACTTGGCCAAATACATCAGCACATAAATGGTAGGACTTCTGAGAGGACTACCAAGAACACTGACTTTTACACATCCAGGGTGTTGGAGGCAGAATTGTTTTAGTGATAGTGTTAATCTTTATTTCTTTATTGATAAAAGTTCAACGGTTGTCTGACTGTTCTGCTAGCTTTACTCTCCCTCTCTGGCACTGTTACAAGCTTTCCAGGCAAAAATTCCCATGAGATCTTTCTTTGGAAAAAGGAACTCTCGTGTGACTATTGGGTGATGTATTTTGGACCATTTATAAGTGAGAGATAACAAAGGAAAATACACACAAGCGCAGACTTATCACACATTCACGCTGTTTTTTTCTATCTTTGTGAGGACCTTCCATTGAAATATTTATTATTGTAGCTAAATGATGCTACACCTAAACCTAACCTTAACCTCAGTAATAAGAAGGAAATGTTCGGCTCTTTTAGATTTTGTAAAGAAACGCTGCATTATTGTGAGGGCCGGGTGATTTTCGAGGGCACATAACACTATCTGATCATTGTGAAGACGTGATCCGTTTTGGTCCTCACTGAATGCTAAATACATGCGCACACACTTTAGAAATCAGAAAGACAGACTATCAGTAGAGAGCTTGCCTGCTAAAGTGTATTTCCCAATCACCAATTCATACCTACCTGCTGGCACAAACACACACACACACACACACACACACACACACACTGGTTTTACACTTTGTGAGGACCTTCCATTGACAGCTAATTAATGGCATGCCCACACCACACCTTACTGTCATCTTACCTCATTTGTCTCTCACTTGCACTATACCACTCAATGCTGCATTACTATTTGCAATTCTTGTTAGATGCTAACTTCATTTAATTGGCTTTATACTCTGTGCATCTTATCTAATCTAAACTTAACCATAAAGGCCTCATCAGACTTCATGCAGAGATGATGTCATGTTGTTCATGGCTTCCATGAAAAACATGACATTGTGCTGAGGCTGTGCTCATCACATCATGGCCATGGCAGCTGAGTGAACATGTTATGCAACAAAGCTTGAAATTTTTAGTATTAATATGCAACAGACAAAACTAAACCACAGAAAGTACACAAGGTGGTTTCATCTTCGCTTAACCCTCACAAATCTCGTCCGCCCATTAAATCTGCATTAACCTTAACATTAACCTCAGTAACCAAAAGGAAATATTTTGGCTCTTTTAGGTTTTCAAACAAAAGCTATTACACAGTGTATTTTGTGAGGACCAGGTAATTGTGAGAACATGCGTCTCTATCCTATCATTGTGAGGACATTTGGTCCTTTTCGGTCCTCAGAAAGGTTTTTAAAATTAATTAATATGCGGGCATAAATAAATATGATAGGCACGGTGGCTCAGTGGTTTGCACGTTTGCCTCCAGGGTTGGGGGTTTGATTCCTGCCTCTGCCCTGTGTGTGTGGAGCTTTCATGTTCTTCTCATGCTTTGGGGCTCCGGGTAATCCAGTTTCCTCCCCCTGTCCAAAGACATTCATTGTGGGCTAATTGTCATTTCTAAATTGTCCGTGTGAATGGGTGTGTGTGATTGTGCCCTGCAATGGCTTGACACCTTGCCCAGGGTGTCCCCTTGCCTTGTGCCTCGAGTTCCCCTGGACAGGCTCCAGACTTTTCCGTGACCCTGTGTAGGATAAGCAGTACAGAAAATGGATGGATGGATGTATTAGCTGTTCTAATCATCGGGACCAGCCAAATGTCTGTCACAAGGTCACAACTGTCGGCTATTCCTATCATCAAGGGGACAAAGATGAGTGGGGACAAACTAGAGTCCTGTAGGGACAGTTTGTTAGGATGTAGGCAATTTCCAAATGTAACTGGATCATTTGATGGGAAATTCTGTGACGTGCACACACACACACACACACACACACACACACACACTAAATTGTTTCTGCACACCTTTTTCATTGTGTTTACGTATGTATTTAGACATACTATAATGCAGTGTATCACTTTTTCCTCTTAATCATCTATTAAAATTTCATTGACTCAGTGGGGTGGCGCCCAGCTGGCATTCTGCTCCTGGTCTCTGGCTAGTATCATCTATGAGTCACTATCAAGCCACTGTTTACTCTTCCTGGGATGGGAATGTTTGGGAATCAATCCCAGATTCACTTCTACTCCGTCTTTCCACAGTAGAACCATGTGAGAGCGCTATAATACACACACACAGAGGTGTTCGAGGACAATGACGGCTCAGTGAGCATGGGTTTGGCATCACATGTACCATATGTTTGTGTGTGTGTGTGTGTGTGTGTGTGTCTACGTGTGGTGGGTTAGAGGGAGGGTGTATACATATCATATGTGTTTGTGTACGCAAGTGTGTGCTCCTCAGACCCCTCAGCTCGTGACCTCACTCTTTCTCACGCCATACCGGCTGAATAATGCACTCGTGCTCTTTAGTCATGCAAACAATGTGTGGAAGGCTTTAAAAGTTTTTCCACTGCGTAGATGTGAGCTTGTGTGCCAAGACCCTGTTCTAAGAAGATGTGACTCAACATACTATGTGGGGTCTATTCAGGTAAAATGTCTTTACTTAGAGAAAATAACCAATAAAGAATTTGAAATTGGTGCAAACTAAACATCTGTCATGTTATCATTCAGCAACTGAAAAAACATGAAGGATTTCGTCATTTATTTTCTCGAGCCGTATAGCGTGAAACACTTCTCATAAATGATCACTCCCTCAAAGCCGACTCACCTATGACTCTTCCATTCTGATGGGTTGCCTGGGATAACCCTTTCCTCAACTCAGCCTAGTGTTCGCATATAACGTTTTTATACAAAAAAAATCTTATCTTGATTTCATATATATTTTTTATTTTATATATCTTGAATATAGTCAATTTTAGCTAGTATTTATTATTATAAGATAAATCTTTATAATATATCATTATCTTATCTAAATTTATTATAATTAGTAAACATATATTGACATATTCGACTCATTTTTAGATTGAAATAGTCTTGTTCTATTGTCATATACTATATGTTTTCTAATTTTAAGCATTTGTTTATAGAAAGCATCTAAATTATGTCCCAATAGAATAAGCAACTTGAGTGAGCTTGAACTGAGTGAAGACATCTAAAAACAGCTTCATGTTAAGTTTATAATAATCTCATAATAAGACTTTTAAGATAAATGCTCCAATATTCCCTTGCTAAGATAGCATTTTTGCCACGTATCGATTTACCATTTTGTTTGCATCTTGATTTGATTGGGATTTTGATGTAATATTAACTGTGTAGATCTTTGTATATCTTTTGTCCTTTACTTGGTAAAGCTTTGGTTCATGAAGGATTTTCTTCACCAGGCGGGAGATAAAGTCAAGCAATTACAGATGGCCGTGGTGTCATGTGATTTTCGAAGGGAACTCAATGCTAAAGTGTAAGCACTGCTTACTAGTTAGCATTTCACTTACCTCGACACAACTTTTTTGAAGGTTCATAAACTTGCCGGTCATAGTTTACTTAAATGAACTCAGCACAAAGTAAAATTAATCACTAATGAAAGTTCCCGGGGGCATAGTGGCTTAGTGGTTAGCATGTTTGCCTTACATCTCTGGGGTTGGGGGCTTGATTCCTGCATCCGCCATGTGAGCACAGTTAGGATGTTCTCCCCATGCTTCGGGGTTTCCTCCAGGTACTCCGGTTTCCTCCCCAGTCCAAAGATATGCGTTGTAGGCTGACTAGCATTTCTAAATTGTCCACAGTGTGTGAATGGGTGTGTGATTGTGCCCAGTGATGGGTTGGCATCCTATCCAGGGTGTCCCCTGCCTTGTGCCCTGAGTCCCAGGATCCAGCTTGTCATTGTCAGGTTCTATTAGATAATCTATACACATCTAAAGACTAACAACTTGTAGTTTTTTTTTTTAGCTCTCTTTATAACTCTTGTTAATTAGTAGATCATCTATAGACTAGTAGCTAATCTCTATAGATGGTTGGTATAGTGTCTGCATTGGACTACACAAATAAATATGTTACCATTCTTTGTCTTCACGTCTGCATGCCCTTTATAATTTCAAGAAACCTCTAAAATGCCTCCGGCACACATTCCAGCTGCCTAATATGACCTCCAGCTAACCCTCTCCAGTGGGCAGTACAAGTCTTTAAGTGGAAACATTACTAAAGCAGGCAGAAAAGAAAATATTTGTGTCCAGAATAAGCTGTGTAAAGTTGAGGTCACATTAGTAGTGAAGATTTTTGAAGATTTCGAAAACCACCTGCAGTGGTATATGAGTAGGCTGAGTCATTTATTTTAATGACTGGGACTGTATTTAGTAACACAGTCTTCACAGGAGACAAGTTAATATTCAAACAAAGGATTCAAATGAAATAAATGTCCCGTGGTAAAAATGTTAGGAGATTTATGAATTGGGATATGTACTGAATAACTCATTAGACAACCAGAAGGACTGTTCGTGCAAAATTGTGCTACTGTTTACTGTCAGTTATTTATTTAACCCACAAACCATGATGTGTTTGGTTGCAACGAAGCCTTGGTAATTTAGAAGTGGTTTTACATTTAGAAGTGCTGTGACATATTGCATGTTTCATAATTGCCTCTTAAAATCTTTTTTTTTTCTTTTTTTTTTAAGGTTGCTGAATAACACCATGCTAACATATAAATGCTAACACGTATGCATTTAGGGAATAACCCATTGCTTTAATCTCAGCTTTAATATCTGAATAAATATCATGCAAAGGAAGTGGAAAACGAAGATGAAGAAGATAAAAGTGCATTTATCTTGATTGTTTATCAGCGCCGATAAATGAGAGCAACAGATAACAGTTGTCTGGAGAAGAAAAACTTGTCTTCGGTTACCAAGATAGAAACAAATCCTTACAAGATATAAGACACCAGTTATAACTTCATGAGTCATTATGGAAAGGAACCTGTAGGCACTCCACATTTTCCCTTTAAATCTTTGTTTTTAAAGTTTTTGACAGTGTTCAAATTAGACGTGTCAGTTTTTTTTTTTCTATAAATAGCAAACTGTGGGCATGTGTCAAGGTGGCATCAGCTAAAATGACCTTTTGTGGGGAAAACAGAATATTAACAAGGGCTTTGAAAAGATTGTGACTGTAAAAGTTCACTGTGAAGTACTAATCCAGGTCACATTTGTTACTTGTTAGAATGGAAAGGAGTTCAGTGTTGTAGGGAGGCAGCAGATCAGATCTCTGTCTTGTGCAGTGTAAAGGTCAATTGGAAATATTATTGGAAGTAACTCTTTATTTCCATTGTTTCAGGTTTTCACAGCAGTCCTTTTTAAAATTGGAAGCATTAACCCCACCTCAGTGTTTGTGTCACTTCCTGTAAATTACCACATATAAAAATAAATAAAATGCAGTCATGCAGACCTTATTCTGTTTCAAATCAGACTTGTAATCATCTTCTAGTTCTAAATGACAGGCTGAAAACATGGGGTGCGCTTCCAATAATTTTAACTATGCTCGGAATTTTGTTATTTATTTATTTTATTTTATTTTTGAATTAACTTTATTCAAGCTAGACTGACACTTCTCGAGACCTAAAAATGATCAAGCATTGAAGATCTGGAAAATGTACATTTGTGCATTCCCATTGTTTGTCAGGCTAGCTTATACAAACACACATTATTGGATTATGTTTGAGCTATAATAACAGTCTGGGGAAAGAAGAAAAACAGGATGTAATATGCAACAGATACATTTGCTATATCTCATAACTAAGCATGGCTCGTCTAAACATTGGGTCATTCAAAAAGGAAACCATTTTGTGAATGCAGCCATAAATCACTTTTTATACTCAGCTGAGACTTGGCATACATGACCTTCCATTGTCAATATAGCTTTTTTATACCACAGCGCTGTTAAATGCTTGATTCTGATTGGTTGGAAGGTTTTTTATTGCATTCATATACATTATAGTTTCTATAGTAACAACTTGCTTACACTTGTAGAGTTGGCAGTCCATATAAACAAATTTAAAGGAGGTCTATTTTAAGCTTTTTACAAGATGTAGTATATGTCTCAGGTGTCCCCAGAATGTGTCTGTGAAGTTTCAGCTCAAAATACCCCACTGATCATTTATTATACCATGCTGAAAATGTTCCTTTTTGGGTGGAATCAAAAACACGCTGCTGCTCCCCGCCCCCTTTCCGGAAGAGAACAGCTCGTGCTTTGGATACTACATTAACCTTTGAATCTGCTAACAAGCTCATTCACAAAGCAGCCTGGTGTAAAATGAGTCGCACAAAACATACACAGTTTTCAAAAAGACAGTCACCTTAGTGTATTGTGCATGATAAAGGTGTTTTCGGCTTAAAAATAAAAACAATGACGTACTGTAGCTCTGGTCTCTGTGAATACAATCAGTGGCAATGGTAACTTTAGCTGCATTAGCCGTGGAATCTGCTAACAAGCTCATTCGGAAAGTCGATTTGCAAACATTCACAAAATATAAAGTGTGATGCTTACATCTTCCGGATATGAAGCTGGATCATATACAGTTGGTACTGATCCATGCTTGAGAATCTAGTTTTTAGCTAATCCTGCTTTGTATTGACCCTCAATCACAAAGCAGTCTGGTGTAAAATGATTTAAGGTATTTTTGGAGCACATTTCCTTCAAAAATAAAACTACTCCACTGCGTCTTCAGTGGTCCAGGAGTACATGAAGACATTTATGTTCATTCTTACAGCCAACAACAGAACACTTACAAAGCTTACTAAGCTGAGAAATTCTTCTTATCACTGTAGCTGCTCTAACGCGGGAAACATGGCGGACTGTATGCAGCTCACTCAGGGGAGGAGCTATGCTAATAGGGCAGAGTTCCTGGGCGGGGCTTGTTCCAACGTGACATCGCATTACGGCAAAAATGAAAACGGCTCATTTTGAGTCACTGATCTATGGGGAATATAAAAAAGGAGTGGGTGAATTTTTAACATTGTAGGGTGGTTGTGTGCACATTTTGCTGACACAGAGTTATATTCAAAGACCATTTAAAAGTGAATTTTGCATAATAAAATCTAACCATTGATATAGTGACGTTTTCTGTGAGGAGACATTTATTTAGCATTCATGGAAGGTGTCAGTCAAAGGTAAAGGAAAGACGTTGTGGTCTCTTAGTAACCTGACATCCTGAATTTTTTGAATTATTAACATAAAGAAAAAAAGGGAAACTGGTGATGGGAGCTAAACTGTTTATACAGTGCTCTGAAAAAGAATTTGTCCCCTTCCTGATTTCTTCTTTTTTTATCATTGTATATCAAGACAAGTACAACCTGAGTAAACACAACATATAGTTTAAATGATTTCATTTATTGAAGAAAAATGTTATCCAAAACCATCTGGCCTTGTGTAATGGCCATGTGGCCTTGTGTGAAAAAAATTATTGCCCTCTTAGTTACTCAATCAACCAGTTAAACAAATTCATAATTCAATTAGACTATATACACCCAGGCTTGATTACTGCCTGCCTGTTGAATCTAAACATCAGTGAAATAGAACTGCTTCAGCATTGTGAAGTAGGCTAAAAGGTCATGACAACCAGCACACTACATTGATATCAATGGAAAAAATGTTTTTGAAATACGAGTCTGGAAAGTGTTACAAAGCCGTCTATAAGACTCTGGGACTCCAGAGAACCACAGTGAGAGCCATTATCTCCAAATGGAGAAAACTTGGTCTCAGATGAACATCTACAGAACTGCAGGACTTGCTTTCCACAGATGAGTTCAGCCACTAATGATTCCACCAAACAGATTGGGCAAAAAATGTTATATATGGGAGAGTTGCAAGGTGAAAACCATTGTTGACAAATAGGAACATAAAAGCTTATCTCACATTTGCCAACAAAACCTCCTTGATGACCCCCAAGCTTTTATGTGATCATGGTCTTTGGACTGATGAGTCAAAAGAGCCTTGACCTTTTTGGAAGACATGAATCAAGGTACATATGGTAAAGCTAATACAGCATTCTACAGTAAGAACAACATAGGAACAGTCAAACATGGTGGTGGTAGTGTGATGGTGTGGGGATGTTTGCTTCACTGGCCTGGGAGCCAGTGTAATGAAGCTCAAGCATAATCAGGTTATACAGCAAGACAATGATCCAAAGTCCCCGTCTGAATGGCACAAAAAAAGAAGGTTCTGGATTGGCTAAGTCAAACACTTAAGTTGAACCCCATTCAGATGCCGTTGAAGGACCTTAAAATGGCAGTTCATGCTCCAAAGTCCCCCGAAGTGGCCAAATTATATATATTCTGCAATGAATAGTGGGCCATAATTCTTCAGCAGCCATGTGAAAGACTGGTCTCCAGTTATCAGAAACGTTTGGTTGCAATTGTTGCTGCTAAAGGTGGCACACCCAGTTATAACGTATAGGGGGTTAATTACTTTTTCACATAGGTGATATAGTAGATGTTGCATAACCTTTTTCCATTTATAAATAAAATGAAATTTTCATGGCACTGTAGCTGCTAGCAGGAACTAATTTGTCTCATGGATGTTCCACAACATTAACTATAATTGTAAACAAATAAAATGTATCACATGTCATTCTTTAATTATTTTAAGCCTGATAAACTGCATCATGACAACCTGTATATAGTATGTTAAAATAAAACCTACACCATCTACAAGTAAAGAATATAACTGGCTGAAATTAAGGCCTTATTCAATTGTTGTGTTGTTTCAGCCATGTATACCTTTCATAGTTAGGTCTGAGAGCTAGGTATCTGATTAGCATTAAGACCATGAGGCTTGGTTACTGTGGTTCCACAAAGTCTAGTTCTGCAAATTATCTTTTTTCATCACCATGACAGAACATTAATGTGATATTGTGTTTCCATTTCTGTATTCTGAGTGACTGACCTGCTACACACTTGAATGCTATCTACATTTCTGAATCAGTAACACAATCTTCAAGATACCAAGTCATCATAAATGATGGAAGAAGGAAGATAATGGGGTCATGTTCTCAAAAAGTATGAACATCAGATCTGACACTGACAGTCGGGTCATTTCTATGCTCATAGTCCTTGTGAGAATGCTTTCCATCCAGTAATCTCACCACCCTTTGCATTAAGCAGGGAATCATAATGAGGCAAGTGTATATCCCATATTTCTCTACCAAAACAAACATGGCTTTTCCAGATGCTAACATCAGAACAGCAAAGCATCTCAAAGAACACAGAAAGACGATCAGAAAAGGATCCCCATGGTAATGGTTTGTTTCTGTAAGCCCGTTGTAGGCTTAGTTGTGAATATATTTCATGGAAAGAATGTGTTATTATTAGCTAATGATACTGTCACTGTAGTTGAAATGCATGTAAAGAAAAGCTTTAGCAGTGGCCACACAGGAGAAATTGGTTTTCAGAGAGGACTTGACTTGAGCTTAGGTGATTCAGGAGAGAAAAAAAAAGATGATTGGTTATGTCTTGAAGATGGCGTGGGAGAGTTTGCTTACAGCAGCAGTTCAACGGTCCTGCTGTGAATGTACACACCAGCCCTTTGCACCTCCCACCCTTGCATCCATTTTAAACATTTACGTGTCATCCAGCAGCCTCTTTTCCCCATCCACTTAACCTACGCATTTATTCTGGGCTCATTACTTTCCCTTTCGCTGTCATCCCTTATTCTTCAGTTACATGTTGAGTAGGTGTTTTATCCACCACTGCTGTGAAGGCTTCACTTTCTTCCCTTTTAGGATTATATATCAATTGAAGTGTAGTGTATTATGGAGAATGTCATGGCTTTCTGTTCTGCACACCCACTTGACAATTCTTCCATTCTCAGTCCAATTTTTCCATGGATTTTTCCCACAGATACCCTGTTTCTCACATCACTTACAGTCTCCTTTCTTTATCCAGCTCTCCACTTGTTCTTTTTCAATACCTCAGCCAATAGTTTTACATCAACCCAGATGCTATGTTGGTGTTGTCTTATAAACCTTTCATGGAGGGATGGGAATTACTATCATGACCAAACATAAATCTGAAAGTCTATCCCAGTTTTTTCAGAGGTTTTCTGATAAGGGTCGTTGAGGAGTGGGTTTTTAGAATGGGGGGGGGGGGGGGCAGTCAGTGTGGTGAATTTGGGGGTGGAGGGGTAGTCTCTTAGGAGACACTGTGATTGGAAGCAGATGTTAGCTAGTAAGGGTAAGGGTAGAGGTAAAGTGGGGGCGGAGTGGAGAAGGAAAATTTCGGAAAATTCTCAGGCCTAAGTCTTCACTTTCTGGGCTCTGCCTTGGCCAGCCAATCAGAGCTTGCTGTCGGCTCAGCCAAAGGGTGTTTGAAAGACTGCAATTGGAGCAGAGGCTTTCCATGGTGTGCGGGGGAGCAGATGTCCTGGGAAAGGAGTGCTGACTCCCAGCCGCAGCGCAGTGAAAGAGAAGTGAAAACACTCCAAGCAGCAACTGGACATGGACCAGATTCTGTACTAATCCAGCTGCACACACACACACACACACACACACACACACACACACACACACACACACACTTGTACGAAAAGAGCAAACATATGCCTGGAATCACAATTACTAGACAGCTGAAATATCCCAGGACTTATAAAATAGAGAGAAGAGGGTAAAAGTGCTGAGAAGTCGACGCCTACGCAAACACGGTGCCCTCGTAAATACCAAGAGCTGCATTATGTATGTAGCCATAGCTGGCACGGTTCCTGGCCAGCGTCCAGTATCAAAGCACCACAATGGGAGGATAATAAACCCATTCAGCAAGCACTCCACATCCTTAATGGCTGGTGTGAAATAATAATTTTAGCTCAGGGCCTCCCCTGCCTTACTGACCCTCAGCCTTTTCTGTCAACTGCGCTTCTTGGAGCTTGCTCTTTTTCATTGTGTCTGTTATGAGCCGTCAGAGAACTGAAACAAAAAATCAATCAGCATTCCTGATGGAAAGCCCACATTACCATCTGAAGCCGGTTCATTTCCTGTCAACGAATGCCAGGTCTCCGTCTCCTGGCCCCTCATGAATACGCCACCGCCCTGGCATGGGCACTGTCATCTGAGAAATGAGGAGGCGAGGTGCTACAGGTTCCTCGCAGGTTCAATGGCACATTACCATAGGTCTGAACAAGTGTAATAAAAATGCAAATTGGAGCTAAAGCTGGAGAAACCCCCAGCCTCGACCCCTATAAACCTTTATAATACACGTCCCACCTGTGGCCTTATCTGGGCCGGGACATCTTAACTCCATTTCACAGCCAAAGACAGAGACAAATAAAGACAGAAACTGGAGAACACTATCACTGCAGTGCACTGGGGGGGGGGGGGGGTGTATATTGAATGATGGTCTTCTTTTTTCATAAAGAGGATTAGAATAGATCAAGGTCAAAGTGCTCTTGCTTGTTAACTGACAAGTATTGAAGGGGTTTCTTGAAAACTTCTCAGCCTGCAGATGAGCAATCTGAACTGGAGCCATGAGAAGACACAGTTACGTCTGACACTGAGTCCACGGGGAGTCCACATGGATGCTCCACCACGTCCCAGGATACCAATCTATTTCCCTGGTTGCTATTGACCAGAACCAGATTCCAGCACTGAGGATATTGAACCCAGAATGGAGTCCAGGCTGTAAGAGAAACCAGGGACCTATCGTATTTCATAAGCTGTGCTGTAATGTACACGACCCTGACCACGATAAAGCGGTTAGTGAAGATGAAGATGAGATGCTGTAATGGAACCGGCAAGACCTTAGCATGCATTATGAGGATAATCACTCTTAAAATATTTTGACGTTCATGCAGGGGACCATTAGCTTTAGCTTTTTGTCATGTATGTATCATACAGTATATTGTAAGTATTTAGCATCAGCGATGCTAAGGTAAAGGTAGGTATTGCTAAACTAACTGATTGTAAAGGCATAACAAATTGATTGACATGTACAGTACGAATTCATGTGAAAGGTTACATAGCGTACACATTAAACGATTAGGAACCAATGCAAGGATCTTTATTAAAATTCACAGTAATCAATGAATACTCAGTCCAAATTTGTTTTTGTATCTCATTTAGCTCTAATTATTCTCACAGTGCAGCTTTATAGATTAGCAAGCCCTAATGAGCAAGCCAAAGTTGATAGTGGCAAGGATGAGATAATGAATAAACCTTGAGAGGAACCAGACTTAAATGGGAACCATCCTCTTCTGGCTGACACCAAATAGTGGGACTTAATAGTTACATAATAAAATGCTTTGAAAGTCATTCATTCATTCATTCATTTACCTTCAGTTAGCGCTTTATCTTGGTCAAGGTTGTGGTGCGTCCAGTGTGAGCAAGGAAGTCAGGATGTTACTCCATTGTAGGCGCAACATTCACACATTCTCACAACTAGGGGCAATTCAGCTTAGCCAATCCACCTACTGACATGTTTGTTGTTTTTTTTTTTCTGGGAGGAAACTGCAGAATCTGTAGGAAACCGTCAAGGTCGCACATGTAAAACCACACGGACAGTAAACCGAACAGAGGTAGCAGTGCTATCCGCTGCACCACTCTGTCACCATGCTTTAACATGAATAAACAAATAATTAGTGGCCATTTTATTTGGTTCATTTGGTCGTGGTCCAACAAAGTCCAACCACATTCAAAGGTTTTTTTTTTTTTTTTCCAAGTTTGATTACTAACATTAATGTCCAATTGATTGACTGCCTTACTCATTACTCCTGAACTGTAACTTCAGTTGATTTTTATTCAGAAATTAATAGTCATTTTGAAATAAATGTACAGTTTTTCAACCATTTCTGTTCATGACATTTTGCCTTTTCCTCTGTATAACTACAGTATAATGATCATTATGTGATCTACTATCTATTGGGTTCCTCCTCATCCTCTCAGGGAGTATTTCCTTGCTGCTGCCTCCTCTGGCTTGCTTATTAAGGCTCGATATCTACAGTACGTTCAGATTTCTGTAAAGCCGTTTCATCACAATGCCAGCTGTTAAAAGTGCTATGCAAATAAAAATGAATTGTCTGGAACTTTGAACAATGAATAGTTTGCCATTATGGGTGGTGGTTTATTTATGGTTTACGAATAAAATTGTTCCAGGATTTTAGAGTGAACTTTGCTTCTGTTCTCTGGAAGTGAAAGTTTTTGAGCAACTTTGGGATAAAATCAGTTTTAGTCTTCCTGAAGTGAGGATTCTTGGGCTTTCTGGGAGCCTGACAGGACATGAGACAGCTGGAGCCTGCCAGTCTTTAGCATAAATATTTGGGCTGAGAGTCAGCACTAAGCAATCTACTTCAGCATGCTTTGAGTGAGTGAGTGTGTGTATGTGTGTGTATGTGGGAGAGAGAGAGAGACAGACAGAGAGACTGAGAGAGACAGAGGCAGACAGACAGGCATGGATAGAAAAGTGTCTAACACCACCAGGTATGACACGACTTGCCCTCTTTTTTTTTTTTCTTTTTTCTTTTTAGTTTTCTTCTTTTTTTTTTTTCTGCACCCAAATGCAATGGAAACTTTCCACAGCACGATATGTAAATTACCCTTTGAAATCCCCAACTGTTGATACCGACAAAGCCACAGGTACACTGCACACGTTTAACTCTTCTGCTCGAGCAGTGTTTAGCTCACATTCAACTCAAAAACAAGATTTCGCTGCAAAGCATCAGTCTGTACTCAGTGGAGTTTTATCATATCTTCTCTTTTACACAGAACTAATCCATACACAGCTCCTTTTTTCTTATCCTTTTTATATGAATCCAACGACTGTTAAAAATACAACATTCAATTGTTTCATTTGGAAACTAATTTTAGAAGGATCTGTTATCAGTACAGACATTTTAGGCCAGCTCAAGTGTACTTTAAAAATAAAGTCCTTATCATACTTTCCAAGTGACAGGTGTGAGCCAAAGGCTAGTGACTAATGTGCGTGTGTGTGTGTGTGTGTGTGTGTGTGTGCTGAATGTGAAGTTATGGTAGGTAGAAGAGAGTAAAACCACCTGTGCAGAACGAGCAAATTCTGCTAAATTGTGAGACAGACCTTGAAAATCCTGAACAATGTGTGTGTGTGTGTGTGTGTGTGTGGGTTGGTAGTTGTGAAATATCCAAGTATAAGCTCCAATTATCTGCAGACACTTTAGTCATTTTGATCTTTTCCATATGTCTGGATTTATAAACCACAAAAGAACACAGTATTAAATTAAGACCTATGAATGTGGTTTATCATTAGCTGAGTGCTTAAAGCAAGGCATGACAGGCAGAAATGACAATTCTGGTCACGTCCATCATTTTTCTTTCAGGTCTTTGAATATGTTTCATCTACAACATGTCTTCTTTTACAGTGTAGTCATATAAAAAAAAATACGAAAACACATCAGAACGATGTTTAATTCACTCCACCACCAAACCACAATCATTTCATGTCATGTATTCCTGAAAAGCTTCATAAAATGTCATGATATTCATGTGTTATCATGATAAACCTCAATTTCCTTTACCGAACTACAGGGTGTCCCAAATGTCTCCATACATAGGGGTAATTAACACTTTTTAGCAAAAATGTTCGTACTTAGTTTATATATATATATATGTATATACATATATATATAGTTTTGTTTTGTTTTTTTCAGACAGCCTTTAAGAACGCCTTTGATAAAAGAAGAACATACTGAAATCATTCTCATGGCTGGATCAAGAAGCTGTCCCAAGGTTGCGATGGACTTTTAAAGGAAACATGGCAGCACATCACACACAACACTGCTGCCAAACTTATTAACCAATTCAAAAAGGCTGGAAGTGTTGCTGACCGACTGAGAAGTGGACCTCCACGAACATCCAATGATGAAGGCACAACCGATGTGGTGCTGCCAAACATAGTGCCTTATGTATGGACACTATTGGGACACCCTGCAGAGTGGAAACACATTAAACATGCCCCCCCCCCCCCACCTCAGTTTTTTTCTGTATTAAGAACCAAAAATCTCAGTTTCTAGATAACCTGCATTCATTCATGAAATTTTACATGTTTATTCCTGTCCCTAATTAGAAGAATTCCTTGACAATTGGCTATTGGAAAAACATCAACTCTATAGTTTGGGTAAGCCTGTGCCCACTGTAGCTTCAGATTCCTGTTTTTAGCTGACAGGAGTGAAACTTGATGTGGTCTTCTTCTGTTGTAGCTCATCGAGTTTCTATGCTGTATGTTGTGCATTTTGAGATGCTTTTCTGCTCACCATGGTTGTAAAGAGTGGCTTTTTGTAGCCTTTGTGTCAGCTCGAAGCAGTCTGGCCATTCTCCTCTGACCTTTCTCATTGACAAGGTAGTTCTGCATGAAGACCTGTTGGTCACTGGATGATTTCTGTTTTTCACACAGTTCTGTGTAAACTCTAGAGACTGTTGTGTATGAAAATCCCAGGAGATCCCAGTTTAAAGTACTCAAACCAACAACTATGGGCAAAGTCATTGAGATTACATTTTACCCCATTCGGATGTTTGATGTGAACATTATCTGAACCTCGACCTGTATCTGCACGATTTCATGTATTGCGTTGCTGCCACATGATTGGCCAACTGGATAATAGCATGAATATGCAGGTGTACACCTGTTACACCTATTTTACCTATTAAAGTGATCAGTGAAGATATTGTTGAATTTACATTAGATTTTTACTGACTAGTGGCATGAAATATATATGTGTGTAGAAGTGTGTGTGTGTGTGTGTGTGTGTGTGTGTGTGTATTTCATGAGTGCATGATATTGTCTTGATTAAACAATATAGAAATGATTTTCTAACCAAGCTTTCTGTAAAAGTCGTTTTCCTAAGATTTAATTAAACAGTAAAATATTTATATTTTAATTCTAGCAACACCAAAAGACTATATGTTTGGTTTCATTTACTATCTCCAATGCCAAAATACTTGTAAGAATATCTCCAGCCGCCATGTAGGGTAATGGCAAGTTGCTTTTTGCTCTGCAATGGAGTGGGGTCCTATACACTGCTGGGCCAAGCCCAAAAAAACAAAACAATGAAACAAAAAACAAAAAATGGGCTAAGCCCAAAATGGCAAAATATTAATCTTTTAATGGTTTTAACAATAAATCATTGGTCAGGAAATTAGCAAGAATATAACAAATAAAGTAACTTAGTATGGGATAGCTTTTCCCTTTGATTTCTTTAAGCCTTGTGGGGAAACTTGCAGACAGCTTTCTATCTATTTATTTATTTTTATTTTGTACACCCAGACATGTTAGCTTGAGGTTTCTAGCTTTTCCCCAAACAGTTGTCCCCACCCCTCCACCTTGCATCCAGTGTTCCTGGGATAGTGTTCCTGGGATATCCAACCCTGACCTTGAATGTATTCCCATTAGGCTATGTATAAAAAAATTCCATTTTGTATCCAGCTTAACTTGAATAACACTGTAAGTGTTAATTCAACACTGGAGCTCCTGAAACCCAAAACCCCCACCCTCAATTTCTGATCTCATGGTCTCTTTTCTTGAGCAGATTCCTTAGCGTCTTCGCCAGCCAGCTGCAGCATTTCAAAGCGAGAGGAGCTAGTGGAGAGAGGAGTGAGAACGATAGTCCATGTGTGTTTTTATTTAGACATGAGGAATTTATTGGAGCATGGGGTTACAAATAAGTGAATGGCTCTAGTGTGCCTGTTTTAGTGCTGACGTCACTAGCGCCCTCCAAAGGGGACGCAGTCATTAACGAGGGACACAAACGAGCAAAGTGTCTCCCTCTAGACATGCCCCCGAGTAAACCACAGGGACAGATACACTGCCTGGAATCTTGCACCAGTGTTTCTGATTCCCATTGTGCAAAAGCCATAGTACTGCACAGATGCATGTTTAACCCTGCAGCACTACGCACTTAGAAAAAAGACTAGAGTTTTAAAGGTATAGTTAGAGTTCCTGCTGATAGTGAAGCACTCAGTTGTAGGGTTAGAACCTTTAAGGCTTTCCCCAGAGGGACGAACCCACTAACCCTCCTTACATGTTTTACATTTAACCATTTTGAACAGAGTGTACACCAGACCAGACCTCGCTAATGAATGTCTGAGGTGTTAAAAATAAATAATTGAAAAAAAAAACAAACAAAAAAAACCCTTTGGAATTGAAATGCAAAGACTTGTTTTTGAAAAGCATCATAAAATAATGTTAGAGAGAACATTCTATGTGATGCTCGCCCTCCCGTTTAACAGTTATACTGTATTTGTCCACTGATTTGTGATGAGCTTTATGAAAACTCTTCTCTTGTCATAGATTATTTTGATATTAATGTCATTATATTGTATCACAGCAATGTTGAATTCTCAAATCTGCTAAATCACAAAGTGTTTATTAATTTTCCATAACAGCAGTTAATCTAAGTTCTGGCTATAATTCAAATCACAGGTTTAAATAATGAGGTCAATGTAACAAGTTAATGTAAATCAATTGTTTCTCTAGAAAGAACTCATTCCTGGGGTCTTAAATGGATCAAAAGAAATGGATTTTTAAAATGCATTGCTATTTAAGAAATCAAAAGTATATCATTGTCGATATACTATACTGGAGGGACATGTTGGCTAAGTGATTAGCACGTTTGTGGGGTTGGGGGATCGATTGCTGCCTGTGTGTACAGAGTTTGCATGTTCTCCCTGTGCTTCGGGGGATTCCTCCGGGTACTCCAGTTTCCTCCCCCAGTGCATAGACATACATTGTAGGCTGATTGTCATCTCTAAATTGTCCATAGTGTGTGAATGTTTGTGTGAGTGTGTGTGTGATTGTGTCTTGTAATGGGTTGGTTCCAGGGTGTCGTCGGTACCGAAAATGGATGGATGGATGGATGGATGGATGGATGGATAGATATACTATACTGCACATACTTTGTAATAAGTTTTCAACAATGGGAAAATCTTTAAGACTGAAGACTTTATAGCATTTTGATAACATGACCATTTTTTAAATCGTTATTTTAACTAAAACTAACACTAACGCTAAAAATAACATCAACCCATACTTGATTATTTGTCACTAGCAAGAAATGCTGTCATCATATATCAAAAACTCACATCAGCCCACTGCAACTCAGTGCAAATCAGCCCAACTCATATTGAAAGTTATGAAAGTTACATTAGTGTTTGTACATTAACCGTATGTTGATTTATATTAATGAAGAATACCTTCAATGTGATATCGTTATAATCTGATGAAACTGCAATGAGCTCTGAATTTCTTGTGCATGCTAAATGATAGTGATAGCTAGAGCTCAGACCTTTAGACTCTGCTCTATGATAATGTGATACTTGCTCAAGTAGTGTGATAGAACATATTCCATGATCAGAAACACTTCAGTTCATAATATATATACACAGTCTGATATAGCTGTTAAGCTCTGGGTGACAGCTGACACATTTCAAGTACGGTTTATAATAAACTCAACCACAAATCTTCCACATAATCTGCAAAGCTACTGCATGCGTAAGCAAATCCTACCTGTGTGTGTGTGTTTGTGTGCAAGGGGTGTGAATATTGTAACTTTATGCACAAAGTAAAACACACCAACACACTTATGTGAATTTTTTTTTTTCATGTACATTTTATAACATAACAATTTGAAGTACAATAAGAAATAGAAGCTACCATTTATAAAACTCTTCGGCAGAACTTAATGATGGGCCAGCATCAGCCTTTTCTCTATATAACTGTATATGCAGACAAGTCTTTAAATTTCATATCAACTTCTTTTTCTGTATAAAAAAAAAAAGAAAAGAAAAAAGAAAAAAAAAATCGCTACATTTGGTCCTGCTCTACCTCAATTTTTTTTTCTCCATGAAAGCACCAGCTGTCTGCGTCTCATATTTCAAAGTTTTATAAAATATAAATTATTGAAAAATATTCAAATGTTTATGAACTAAATACATTAAAAAATTTCATTTAACAAAAAAAAAAAAATACAGAAACACTATAAATTGTACAAAACAAAAGAACAACTGAATTTTTTTTTTTAAACTAAATTTTCCTCATTAATGGTTTTGTGATTTGACCTCATCACAAACTTTATGCACATGTCAATCAAAATAGTTGCTTTTGATACATATGTTCAACATTTTTTTTGTTCTTAGAAAGAATATACTTGACATTTAAGACGATATCTACTCTTCATTCATCAAGCAGAAAAAGACAGTAACATAATACCATGCGACATTTCCGGACGTTATGAAGCATGAGTTAAGGAAACAAGGAAGAATACAACATTGTCATGTAACACCTCTTAAAATCGAAAACCACGCATATGAACCATATCTCCATCCCGTTTCCATTACAGATCCAGGATCACTTCCTACAACATCTCATCAACCCACTATTCGTCTTTTAATTGAATGTAATTAAATCTGCTTATTTTATTTTATTTTATTACCCGATTCAATCCACAGTAAAAGCATCATCACGTCAATTCATTGGAAACACATAAAAAAAAAAGATGACTGGAATGTGGGTTTGGTCCTTCAGCGGTGTGGATGCGCATCGAATCCTTCAGCTCCGAGACCTCACATGCATTTCAGTGTTATTTCTCCTTCAACAGTGGCTTATTTGTTCATTCTAGGTCTTGTAATAAAGCGTTTTGAAACACAATCTGTACAAATAGACGATTCTGAAATGAAACCCATCGAGGCGGCAAGCATACCACTGTAAACAATAACATCGTGTAAATGAGACGTCTTACAGTAACTTCGGCAATTTTTTGTTTGAATTTTTTTTTTTCCCACAAGGCCTGCGTGTCCTTTGGAACACAAACCACGACTGAAAAGGCAACAGGAACCGGAGTCACCCTGCTAGCAACAGGCTTAAATAATGTATTATACTCCAACGCTGTTGAATTCTGATTCTACACACGGACACTTGCATTGTAAGACTCTCCATATATACAGATGATGATTCAAACATTACATGGTGATGTTTTCCATAAGGAGAAGTTTATTTAACATTTATGGAAAGAGTCTCCAGTGTTAGCGCTTTGTAATAGGCAGGTTTTCCTCCAGAGGAGGTCTTAAAGCCTTAAAGAAACATCTTAAAGAGATCTTTGTACTTTGTGGGGTTTTTTTTTTTTTCTTTAAAAGAACAAACTTCTTTAGTTTTCTGGAAAAATGAGCGCAAGGGAGAGCGAGGCTGGTGAGGGAATGATTCTAGCTGCTGAATGAAAACAGAACAAATTTGTTTCAACATTAAAGGGGTTAAACAAAAATAAGTGTCATTCTTTAATTAATAAAAAGTCTGCAATTGTTGGCAAATCACTGTATTGGAAGAGGAATAAAACACTTCAGGACATGAGGTTATTGGAAAAATAATGCTATGAGTCAGCTACCTTATCACACCACCTTAACGTTTATTATTTCTTTTATAACAGCATGCTCCGTTTGTGTTTTTTTCCTTACTTATACTAGTAACTGAAATCAATTCAATATCTGTGCATAATATTTTTGGCTGTATTTCAGTTGTGTTGTAGGCCAGGCCATGTTTGTGCTAACGTTATTTAGATCCGAAGCTGGCGCTACAACGACTGCGGTAGCATCATCGGCCATTTTCTTGAACGTAACGCGTCCATGTCTATCTTTAAAACAGTCTGAAACTGTTACACCCCTACTTTCTTCTGCCTATCCAAACATTATCCCTTACTATCCCATGCTCAAATCACTCACACAACCTTCACTTCAGTGATCAACAACTCTGTCAGACGTATGGCTAAGATCTCTATTACATTCAGCTATTTGTCCTCAGATACGCTAACTAAAACACAAGGACACAAGGACATACAGTAAATTTGGTCTCGGCTCATCGGGAAGCCTGTTTCCTGCTATCAATCATCTCACAAAAGAGGACTAGATCAGTTAAATGACATTTCTATTGTGTTCCACTTACATACCCTTCACTCTGTCTCATGATAGACAGCAAGATTACAGACGTGTTTACATCACATGTGCTCTCAAAAGACGGCGTAGACAAAACAAGATGTGAGGGCGAGTGACAGGAGTGGTAACATAGACATGAAACTAAGGCAAGAGATGCTTGAAGTCCTTTGTCGTAACGTTAGAGATTAGAAAAAAAAAGAGATCTGAGACGGGCCGTGCTTAACAGCTGCCTAAGATGTGCTCGCTTAGAAGCATAAGACTCCTGCTCATAAGTCGAGGGCGGGTGTGTTCACAGCTTGCCGCCCTCGAGCAGAAAAACGGCTACTTTCGGTCGTGTCTGTCACCCGTTCTCGGTTTCAGTGAGAGGCTTTTCTTTTAACTGAACTGCGAGTAAAATAGCAGTCTCTGGTCTCGCCTGCTGAGTTTTCAGTTATGCGACTTGTATGTCTTTGACTCTATACACATGGGGAAATAAAAAAAATAATTAAAAAAAAAAAAAAACATTTTTGGCATTATCAATCCTTCATTTACATATGAAAAAAGTAATACTGGCACAAACATATTAGAGAAAACAAAAATGATAATAAAAATAAAATACTTTCTTTTCGTGTGGTCCGTTTGAGGACTCTGAGACGGCAACAGTAACTTAATAGTAAATATTTCTGTAAAAGTTCCATTTTTCTGTAACTTTGGCAACATATTTATGGAACTTTCCATCCACACAATATCCACTTTAGGAACGAGTCCTTCGTTCTTTCCTAGTCCCACCCCTCTACTGCAGTCTGTTTTTAGGTGCTGCTGGGTCAAAATGGCGGCTCTGCTGGAAAACTCACTGTTTTCTGTTCAGAGCTGAATTATGATACACGCTACAGACTATGAACTTTGGTAAGGTTTGGAATGGGTCCTTTTGCGATAGCTGCAGTCATGAGCTCAAAACAAGACCGGAACCATGACTAGGTATGAAGACGGGACTTGGTTGGATCCAAAATAAACACCCACTGTTGTGAGGATAAGGGAGGAAAGTCTCGCGGCCCCGGTACTCCCGGACTGGTCTTTCATTCGTCCGTGTCGGGTTTGACATCCAGCATGGCGTGCAGCTCCTCAGGTGTGTATCCCAGAAGGCTCTTTAAGTCACACACGAAACGGTAGACATAGCGCTTGCCTGATGTCTTGTGGATGATATTCTTGTCGTAGTAGTAGCGCAGACCACGGCTCAGCTTTTCGTAATTCATCTTGGGCTTGTTCTTCCTCTTGCCCCATCTCCGTGCCACCTTCATGGGAGAGGGACAGTTTCAATCAACACATGCTTTATGCATGCTTTATTTCAGAATTATGAACGAATTACCTTCAATAAGAGATAAAGGTTTTTAAAACACAATATATTTGTATCAGGGATGCAAGAGATTATAAGAAAATGAACTGTAGGTTGATTTGCCAATTGATTAGGTCTTTGTGGGGGCGGTTTCCACCTCTTTATTGTGTTTGCTACCCCATAGAACACATCTTTATGGAATAAACCATATTGAGCAATCAATATATTATGTGAATTTGTCTTGGGTATACAGCAAATCGGTAGAAACAAGCGTGCATGGATAAACAGACAACTACAATTTAGCAAACCACTGCATGAACACGCCATTCTTCTAAAACTCCACCCCTTTGTAAAGATTTTCTAGATGTACCACTAGACATCACTAATAAACTACTAACTTGGTTTATTTGTGTATATACATACACTTAGGGTTCCTTGGATAGCTCTACCTTTCTAAAGTAATTCTACTTTAAACCCTGTGTGATAAAGGAACCCTCTGTGATAGGATTATATATAGATCCTCTACGGGTTCAAGCAAAGAGACAAGCTGAGGAACTGAACTAAAACCATGAATGTGTCTATATGTATGTGAGTGAGGTGGCCTGGGAAACCCCTTCAGAGTGAATTTTTCTACTATAGATAGATCTGATAAGTACTGAGTTTCCGTAACTGTAATATGTTTTGTAAAAGCATATAAGGTCTGGTTATCCCAAAATGTGAAAAACATCACAGACATTTTGAAATGTATGTGAATTTTGCTATGGTAGGTAGCTATCCAACAACTTGATTAAAACCTGACCCGACTAAGCGTGAGGAAATCGCAACGTTTTAGCCATCTTTATTCAGACTAACTATTTTATTGCTGCATTTATTAAACTAGCTCCTTAGAGACAGCCACAGCAACATAACGGTAACATAACCAGACCACAACTTGTACTAAACACTGATCTGTCGACTTGGTGTGTGTTTACAATCTCCAAATGAGTCATTTCAATCTTTCGACTGCTGTACACCCAGTGAGATGTAGCTTATAGATTTTCTGAATTCTTCTAGTCCAATAATAAACTACATGTGCAGTTTCCATTGAAAGCTCAGTCTTGCCCACCACTTTGCCTAATCCATGTCTGGATCTCTAAGCAAACAAAAGCTGCATTGTGACTATGGATGGACGTCTTGTTTTGCAGTCTGACCCCGTGTCTATCTCCCATGAGGACATTGCTTGAGGCGCCCTTGTGACCCCTCACCTCGTCGGGGTCGGAGAGTTTGAACTCCCAGCCGTCTCCTGTCCAGCTGATGAACGACTGGCAGGACTTGTCTGTAAGGAGCTCCAGCAAAAACTGCCACAGCTGAATAGGTCCACTACCTACAGACATGCACAGAAACAATGCAAAAAATACACATTAGTACTCATATTTAAGGAAATACACTGTATGCGTGTGCATCTTTCCTAGTATAGAGCGTGAAAACGCACTATACTTATACAGTCATGTGTATGAGCAACTTGGTGTCCCAAAAACCAAGTATCACTTCAAACATCCTCTAGCATTTATCATTATTCACTGATCTGATGGTTTTGGGGCAACTTGTGACAAAGCGTCTGTGTTGTGGTGATGCAAACATCTCAAAGTTCATTTTCCAGACTGGTGTGCACGCTGGAAAATTGCTAAACAGGCTCAGAGACACACAAAGCCCCTAGTTCTTGCCTCCTAAAAACTGTAAATTCCAGTCCGGTGACATCACTGCGGACTCTGCCCTCAAGCTAAAAATACGAGAAATACTGTATGCATGTACAAGCAGGTACATTACTGTGTGACTGCGGTGATTGTCTGTTAGAACATGTGAGCTATGTGAACATGTGGGTGTGAGAATAAACATCAGCAGGCGACAGCTCTCTGCAATCAAGAACTGACATTTCTGACTTTCTATGTTGAAAAGCAATGTGACTTCGCACAGACCAGAATCAAACTGTGCACGTTAAATCTTTTACACAAAGTGCCACACACAGTTAGACAAACCTAGCACTGTGCTCGTCTTAACCCTCTGTGGCCTGAAATAAGGCGATATAACACGTACTAAACATTTGTTTACAAGACTTTGAGAACTGGATCTTGTAGCCTACATAATGATGTGAAATCCATCCTGACCACTCATTCATACAAAACAATATCGTCATTTAACTTTTGTAAGGCACTTTTAGTGTCAGAAAGGCTGTGTTTCAGAAATGATCTCCGTCCACACGACACGACCGAATGAATACGCATGTCACATGACCATTCGTGCACACTGGGTACGCGCATACAAGTGTAAACAGGAAGTTGGTTGCTAGTCACTGGAAGGCACAACAAACCGGCGTTCCGTGCATGGCTTACGAAGTGAGATTTGTTTGTGATCGCTCTAATCGTAGCTCGCCTCTTGCGCATGTAGCAGCTGCAGTATTATAAAATACAGAACTGAACTGCACAACGGCTGTGAGAATGACGACAAAGCCAGCAAAGCTTGCGGTTCAGTCTCCGTGTTGTGTTTACGATCAAGGTAGCGTAACGGTCATGTTTTAGGGGCTTGACGAATCAGTGAAGGTTAAGCAATGATCCAGAAGACCCAATCAGGGAGCGAATGTAACGGAGCCACGCCTTCGTTTTCAAAAGTCTGAGTTTTGGTCTGTTTTACGCTGAAACGTCAAGCCCGGAGATTTAAAACTAAAACGGGGTCTCCGGCATTTCCGAAAGTCTCCGTTACTCGAGGGTAGAAAACGCAATTATACCTGTGACCAAAGCTGAATTTTCAGCATCATTACTCCATTCTTCAGTGTCACATGATCCTTCCAGAAATCATTCTAATATGCTGATTTGCCACTCGAGAAACATTTATTATTATTATTATTATTATTATTATTATTATTATTATCAATGTTATTATTATTATTATCAATGTTGAAAACAGTTGCAAGATGAAAGAAAAATAATTGACGTGTCCAGTGCACATAATGAGATGAAATGAGATGAGAGTATTACAGAAGGTTTATGGTTCATATGAGCCCACTCATCCACCTATGCGTGACCTACTCGCTCACATAGTATTGCACATACGCAGGAAAATGAATGATTCCGATGATGAAACTTGATGATTTTTAAGGCACCGTTGGGGGCGTTTCCCATTTTGCATAGATCGCCTCAGCACATTACCGTTTGAATAGCGTGTGTGTGCGATCACATTAACCATAATTAGCTGAGCCTGGAAAAACCGTACATCTCTTTAGTTTAATACAGATTAGACATTTCAAGCTTTCTTTACACATATGTTTCATGTTTGTGTGAGAAGTATTCGCTGAGTTTCAGTTCGTTTTTCAAAGCGCACGCTGTTTCTTTTCTTTATTTTACAAAAGAACAAATTTTTGCTCTTACTGTGAGTGTACACAAATAAAAGTAATCCCTTTATAGTTTCTAATCTGTCTTACACTTATCTGTATGGCCAAAAATGACGGAGTATTAGAACTGGGTGTAATATGTAAAAAATAAACACTCATCGCCGTCGGCGATGACATGGTCCCCAACAGTAAAATAAGAATGTGTGGTTGTGCTGAGGCTTATTTTGGAGAGTGTAGGCCAAAACCGGTTTGTATGCCAAGACCTGTCTGTATGCTCAACTCACCTTCAGCTCACTTTTAACTCACAGCTTATGCATTAAAGCTATACCGATACGTTATATCACACCTGCCTCAAAGCCAAGAAGCATCAGCGACACAGGAAGAGAGTGCCGTGTGATGAAATTGCCTTCATATTCGGCTTAAAATACAGCCACTGATTCTATATTCACCTACAGACAGTCAGGATTGATTGGCTTTTTACAAGCTTTTAAAGGTATCGACTTTCAGACTTTTTTTAATTTTAGAACTTAATCTTTTTATATACCTATCTATTTTTCTCGCCTGCCTGCTTCACTATAGCTGTACTAATATTCGTGCAGCTCTACCACCAGAAGCCTCAATGTCTACAAGCTTCAAGGTTCTCCACACATCTAGATTGACTGATGGGCATCAGTGTTAAGATTTAAAACCGAACACAGAAAAATAGGTTTGTGGGTTTTGCTCATCAAAGACATCACGTACCGATGTTTCTGATTTGGAATGTGAAATGTGCAAACCTCAAAGCTGTTTTTCTTCAGCTTATCAACCCCGTACATCATCTATCTCTCTCATGTACACTCAGATTATTTTCATAATTACATAAAGACATGAGGTTGTGAAGGCTAAAGACACAGGGATTTGATTGCCTATGAGTCTGAACCTAAAGCTGGCACTAATGCAAAGAAAATTAATTAAATTTGTTCCCTGTATTTCCACCAAGTGTTACACAAATTGCTGTGAAATCATAGTGATGTGTTTTTGTTTGTTTGTTTGTTTGTTTTTATCTGTAAGTCCTAAGTAAGATTTGCAATGTACATTTTTATCTTTAGAAAATAAGGTTTTGATTAAAAAAAGAGGCTAGTATACTGTAAAATGCTTTGCTACGTGTGTATGTGTGTATGTGTGTGTGTGTGTGTGTGTGTGTGTCATGTCATAGGTTTAAAAACCGTGTCTTTGTGTGCATTCGTGCTGCAGGTTCAGAAAGCCTCCCAGAGATGAAACGATAAATACACTCTCAGGTTAAGTGCACGGGGCTGCTAGCTTTTTTTGCGCTGCACCCTCTGTTGCCAAGACGACCTGGGAAAAGGGCTGAGATGCGGGCCGTAGATAAGTATGTGCACATGAAGAAAAGAAAAAAAAAAAAAAAGAAGGTAGAGGACGGAGAGGTGCAAAAGACGCCTTTCACTGTTTAAGTTGCTTTTGGGTGCAAATTGGTGGAGAAAATGGCACACACACACACACTCACACACACATGCAGGTTGAGAGAAAAAGGCAGTGGCAGCATCTCTGAGAAATACATTCAGAGCTTGCAAGCATTTCAGTAGAGATGCTGTTGTGGTTACGAAACTGGTGCAAGGTGACGTTCTTTGAATCCAAAGCTCAACGTGTCCTACTAAGTGCAGTGTTTTTTTAGGTTTAGGACACGGTATGTTTACCGGTGCATTCCTTGTTTTCTTGCAAATACTGAAAGTACTTGTAAACACGATTAAGGAAGGAATAAACACCTGAGGATGTGCTCTTATAGGAAAATAATCACTGATATGTAGAGGGTCATTAGCAGCCCAAAGTTGATTACTCCCCAATAAGACATCCTGAGATGTTTTATTTCTCTTGTACCACAGCAGTTTGCTATCAAAAAAAACATCTCTTTATTATTTATTCGTGTACGAATAACATTTAAACTGCTGAACGCCCACGAAACAAGTTACTTCCTGTTATCACTTGTTAGCATTATATCACTTCCATTATGTGAACAGCTATAAACTAGCTACTATTCTTTTTCGACATTTTGAAATACACGTATTATTATCCTTAGACATCACTGTGAATGAGCTGTTACTATAGAAACGATAAAGTGTTAGAATGAGCACATTAATATCGCCCTTGCAGAATGCTGAAACAGCTTCTGGCCAGTCAGAGGTGAGAACTCGACAGCACTGTGGTTTTAACCGTGTTTTAACTGACCCGTCACAAATTTTCAATACTTACTAAAGAACCAATTCCTAACGCAATCCCTTCTGACTAATTTCATGGGATTCCCGTGAATCACAAGTATCACTGACCCAGTTAAAACCAAACAGTTCAACTTTAACCTACTTGCTGATGACACCTTGAGACAGTTTTCTGAATGGTACTGATCTTTTATGACTAATCTGTCTGATTCGTGCGATTCATAGAATGATTCAAGTCATTCCTTTGTTTTCGTGACTGACTAACACCTGAGTCAGAGAGAGCTTAAGTCCGAGGGGAGAGAAACTGACCCGTGTAGCCAGCGAGGGCAGCGGCTGGGATGACCGGCTTGTCCTTGCTGAGATCAGAGCGCTCGCGGACGTAGTCTTTAAACGTGCCTTTGGGCTTATGGCCATGCAGGGCTGTGGGATAGTCCTCTGAGTCAAAGCTGTCGTAGGAGGGGACACGCTGCAGACTGTTGAACGACGACTGACTGCTCCATGACTGCGTCAGACGGTCACAGCTCTCGAAGCTCTCAGTGCTCTCGAATGAGTCCTGGCCTCCCAGTTTACCTGAGAAACATACAGAGAGAAAAAATATATACACTTACTGGCGTACACCTAAATCCAACGCAACAAGCTGAAATGTTGCCCTTGAAGCCAAAAGTTCCAACAGTCCCAGCTTTACAAGGTGCAATGTTTGGGAACTAATCTAGTCCAGAAGGTTTGATGTGGGGGAAACAGAAACGAGACTGGTGCTCACTGGAGCATAAGACAAGAAAATACCCATAACCATTCACGACCATTCACGACCATTCACATGCAGTTTTCTATTTCACAACCTCCATTCACTCTTTTTTTCTAATTGCAAGAAAACTGAAACCGATTTTCTCTCTATTTTAAGCCAAGGCACAGATAAAAGATTAGTGCTAACTGAACTGCACTTGGAATGATAGCTAATGCAAATTTAAAAAAAAAAAAACAACAACAAAAAAAGCAGGAATCCTGAAATCCTCAGCTGCATAATGGAAGCCACATGTGGGTTATGGTGGTGTCACAAATACTTTCCCACGTCGGGGGGGGGGGGGGGGGGGTGTTTGCCAAAATCAAGATTTAGAGTGTGCAAGGCTTGGTCATGACTGAAGGGCAAATAAATGCACAAGTCTCTCAAAACTGAGCTTTGGAGAACCAAAATGACTTCTCGGTTCTTCTCCAATCGAGGAGTGGTAGAGCGAGCAGAAGTGTGGGGGAGCAAGTGTGCTAGCAAGAACACACATTAAGAGTTTCGTGAGAAAAGCGCTGTTGACTCTTGACACCTTTGCTATCTTACGAGAAGATGAGGCGCTTGGGAAGAAGAAAAAAAAAAAAAACGCAACTCTGTCCCCGTCACCAAAGCTCACTCCATAAATTATTATATGAAAGACATAACTCTGTGGCTTTGCACATCACTGTTTGATGCAAGCAGCTTTGTTTTTCTTCTTTTTGCCCTCCCTTACTTTTTTTTTGCCTTTGTTCACCACGGTCTTCAGTATTCAGACGAGGTGCGCATAACCACAAATAAAGCCACAATAATTCCCTTTGTTCTCTGTAGCCACCCAGGCACACAAGCAGCAGTGCATGCCATGCACGTAAAAGAAAAATCACACTGAAACCAATGCTATGAAGACCACATGCAAAGCCTAATGAAACGGGGCCACATTTCGTTAGATGTGATAAGAACCGCCTCTTATGAAGGTTCTCACAGGACAGTGCTAGCTCAGTGGTTAAAATGTTGGGCTACTTAATTGGAAGGTCGTTAGTTCAAATCCAAGCACTGCCAAGATGCCACTGATGGGTCCTTGAGCAAGGCCCTTAACTCTCAATTAATTACATAAACAAGATCAATATAAGTTGCTCTGGATAAGGGTGTCTGCCAAATGCCAGGAATGTAAACGCTCTCATAATGAAATAAATGATAACGCAACATGTGGTCTGGTTAGAACTTTTCGAACAGTTTGTTTCAAAATTTTTATTATTTACCATATTCATATGAAACTGAAATATCATTCCTTGATCTTCAAGTAACTGCTTTATCCTAGTGGATCTGGAGAACACTGGGGAACCCTGTCATCTTTGGAATACACCCTGTATAGAACACCTGTGCATACACTTTAACACTTTGGGGCAATTTGGAACAACATGCATGTTTTTGGGAGGTTGGAGGAAAACCCTGAGGAAACCCATAGAGACAGAGGGAGAACATGCAAAGCTCAGGATCGAACCCAGGAATGTGAGACAGAAACGCTACCTGTTGCACCACTGTGGCCATAATTGTAATCAAATATTGTAAAACTTCCTTCCTTGACACACACACCACCACTACCACCTGATACACATTCACCACTCATCCACCCACACAAATACAACCCACTCTGCCCCCTCACCTCTGCTGATCCGACCCACGCACATGTTGTCAGGTGACACTTCCTGTTTGACGGGGAAGTAGTCGCCCTGAAGTGGGTTGAGTGGCGTGTCGCGCAGAATGACGTTGGTGTATTCGTTCTCGTATTTAAGCGACAGCAGGTCTTCCGAGCTGATCGGATGAAGGGTCTGGTAGGACTCCGTGATGAAGCCTGGCTCCGAGTACTCCGAAGGCGGAACGCACTGAGCGTGTTCAATGCCGTAACCTGGGAAGACAAGTTAAATCAAGGGTTAAAAAGTAGTTGACGGATGTCTATATGGGGAGTCTGTGCATGTGGGTGTCTGTATCTATGCACGTATGAGGCCTTTTATAAGATTACTGTCTGTCTTCAAGCACTCACGCTACAGACTCAGACAAATCAATGCACGTCTCGTGTTACCGGCTTTGCTGTGGTTGGGAACTGAAGGTGAAGTGTGGCTGACAGGTACTCACTGACAAAGTAGTCTGAGGTATAGCGAGATTCCTGGAAACCTGAGCTTATGCCGTTGACAGGGAAATGCTTTGGATCCTCTGTGTGGGAGAAGACAACAACAAAAAAAAAAAAAAACGCATCAGTGTCTGAGATCGAATTAGCATAATAGTAGATATGATAATGAGAGTTCTTCAGTTTTAAAATAGACTTCACTCTTCGGGCTGACGGGATCGCTGCTTGTTCCCTGTAACCTGACTTAACTAAAGATTTTCCATACACGCCAAGCGATCAATCACTGTCTATAAAGAGAACAAATGTGGCACACGCACTAAGGCCTCCTGCTGTAATGAGGTAAGAAAGCCTCTACAATGTGTGTGGGAAAGCGCTGCAGAGAATAATTATCCTAAAGGAAAGGGTGGGAAGGAGTTAACCCTGCGTGTACGATGTGTTATTAATATACCGCTGATTTGGAATCCACTCGAAGCATTTCCTTAAAACTTCAGATCGCACGCATGATCTACCGTACGTACGTCAGCAAGTGCAGGAGGTCTTATATCACTCATGAGTGCGTTATGCACTTGAAAGAAAAATCACATACATTTCACGTGATCATATGTTTTTCATAAGCAATATACAGTATGATCCCAATCTGTACAGATTTTTACATTTACAGATGTTATGACCTGGAACTATGACATGACGTTGAATAAAGTGAGAAGAATGAACCTAAAAATGAATGAATCATTTGAGAAAATCAGACGTGAAGAATAAAACCACAGGCCGTACGTGAGATTGAATGAATCACGTGCGACAATCTCATGTGGTAAAATAAAAATGCACGCACCACATGCGAAATTTGTGTTATGTAAGGTGGTAGGTTTGTTTCTATACATGTCACAATGCCTTTAAAGGTACCACTCAGTGATCTTGGTTCAGTTTAGATGTCGGAGAACAAGTTGAATGCTAATACAAAATCAGCTTCATGTCATGAATCAAACATGATTGACAGCTTCCCGATGAGTTGGAGGTTCATGGTCTATGTCTAGTGCCACAGAGATAAGAGATGTTCCTCTGAGCAGATCTTAAATCTCCAGTCTTACCTTTCTGCAGCATCTCTAAGTGCTCCCACAGGATGTCCCCTACGAAGTCGGGTGCCAGGTCCAGAAAGCGATCCTTGCCCAGTGCGCAAAGACTGGCTCCATTCATGGAGAACTTGAAGAAGTCCACGTTCTTCAGGCTGAACTCGTTCACTGTCCACAACAACCATTCTCTCACATGGCCTTCTGTCCACTGCCGGGGGTCTGCAGAGTGAGACGGAGAGAAAGCGTCACACTCAGCCTCCATTACTGTGCCAAATGACTGACAAACCTAATGAACTGATTCAATTGTCTGTGAATTGACTGTTTCATCTCAACTTCACCTCAAGGATTAGGAAGATACAATTTGGGTCATTAAAACAGGTATATTACAGATCGATGACAATGAAGAAAAAAAGATGGAGAAATGATAATAATAATAATAATAATAATAATAATAATAATAATCCCCTAAATACAGTAAATTCCAAATATTTAGGTTTCAACCTGCTTTTTACCCAACAGTATGTCATCAGGAAGTTATATACAGCATGTTTTAGCCACAATGGCTCTGCTTGGAACTCAAAACTCGGTAATTACAGCCTACAGGTCACCCATTTCACACACACATGATATGGCACGCATATATAACATGGCTATTTTCAATTCCAAACCCAACGCAGACTGAACCTCATGCGACACAGCAGACGAAGCCACCCTGCGGTCTGAGTTGGTTTGGGAAATGTAATTCATAACAGCATGGCCGTGCCAAGTGCCTATCTTGCAAGATCTCCTTATAGATGATCTGCTTTGGGCAGTGCAAAACAACACAGCACACGTTTGGGTTTTTTTCCACTCCGTTTCTTTTTTTTTTTTTTTCTTGTTCTTTCTTATAAAATACACATTTGGCGATTTTCATTCTTCACTGCCGATATCGTGCTCTCAAAGTCAAAGTAAGACAAACTCGAATCAGACAACAGAGCATGCCTTGTTGATTAAAGTGGGTTAACGGCCGTCTCTTATCATGTGATTCAGCCGTAGAAGACGAGATAAAGGACTGCTGAAACGCCAGATATGCGCACGTGATAGATATGTGTAAGTGAGTCACAGAGTCGTGTCTCGCTATTCGAACGTGCGTGTACCTTTAGGGATGCCGAGTCTCTGCTGCTCCTTGGTGAACCCGCTGAAGGTTGCTTTCAGAGCCTGCGACATCATCTCTTTGCTCCCTGGAGTCAACAGAGGAACATCCCCACATTCCAGATCTGTCCCAGACAAGCAGAGAAGGAAAGACACGTCATCATCAGACAGCGTTCAGACTGTTTCGAATCATCACACACACACACACAAACAAACAGAATGCACATTAGACTGTACTGGCTTGTTAGGCTGTTGGCCACATGGATTGTCTTGACACCAAGCCATGGAGAAACATGCAAATAAGGGATGTAACCGAGATCCAAATAGAAAGCTTCACAGGGAATCAAGCTGCGACTCGTTGAGGTGTGAATCGGGATTGGAATCCCGCAGGACGCAAGAAAAAAGTTGCACGTGTGGGAGGATTTCATTTACATGTGGGTGCAAAAGCAAGCCATCAAATATGACAAAGCATTTGCACCATTTATATACCTCTGGGTGTTTTTACAGTGGTTTACAGTGTTTCTAGGGTTCATATTTATTTTAGCCTTCCAGTTCTGGTGTAAATCGGATACATAGTGCATTATATACTACATAAATACTTTAGTCGCATTGCTTTATGCCACTAATGCAAATACACATGATCACTCGTATTCTGTATTCATTTTACAGCCTATGATCCCTGCGATATACAATTGAAAGAGAACGACGTGTTTGAATCAGATAAAGCATCAAATCAGTCGCATTCATGCAGTAAAGTTCAAGAGCATATTTCCAAACGAAAGAATTTTGAGAGTGAAAACGGAGAATCTGTGACGTATTATTAACAGAAAATTCACCATTTGTTTTAAATCAATTCATCAAAACTTCACAGAACATGAATAGTGTACAATAAAAGCATGACACCCACTCACATGTCGCGAATGCGACAACTGCGGCGAACGTCATTAACAAATGACACACCGTTCAGCGCTAAAGCAATCGTGTGCCTCCTTCCTGCTGACCCTTCAAATCCTAAGCCCTAATGATTCACCCTAAAGCCCCGAGGACACAGCAGGTCGGGCTCTGATCTTTATTCATGACCCACTGTCCTCTTTGTTAGCATTAGCCTCATGCACTGTGTTCTGCAGTGCAGATAGACTTCTGTCACCAGGTCTCAGTGGGCAGGGGTCAGAGGACGCAGTACTAGGGCAATGATGTCAGGACAGAACAGTCGTGCCAGTGTTGGGTGGACGCCCTGCGGGACACAGAGGGTCTATTTATGAGTTAAACAGTACCCGATGACTCCTACTAATCCAATTAAGCCTGGCGGCTGGGGGCAAGATGGGGAAACCCCTTGAAGGGGGCTACGTAAGCCTAAAACAAGTGGTGGAGGTGAGAGCATTCAAGGCTTGATGATGTCATGTGATTGTAAAGCTACAATAATATGGAAATGGGTAATGAGGGTTGTATTTAAAAGTGACCGTTTGTTTAAAGTGGATTAGTCCTTTTTGTGTGTGTGTGGGGGGGGGGGGGGGGGGGGGGGGAGAGAGGTGTAATAATATACATTTGACACGTGGTCTTAAGTTTTTCACATGTAAGTAATATTTGACGTGAACTAAAGTACATCTGTATAATATAATAATGACCTTCCTAATAATATATGCTCACATGAAAAAAAAAATAATGTGAAAATAAATTAATCATGGAAAAAAAATTCATCTTAAAAAAATAAATATGACACTAAAAAAAAAATCTGAAATATGAAAAATATTTCACATAATGTATGAATTGTTTATATAAAAAAGCCATATATGTGAATTCGACATATGATTACTCACACGTGAATTAGGCAAATCACTCATGTCTGAATTATTCGAGATATGTTTACTTTTTTCTACACACAGATATTCTGTTTCTGGAATGTTCTCTCCTTCTCTTTCTATTTTTCGGTCTATCTATCTCTATCTCTATCTTCCACGATCTTCCAGATCCACAATGCGACATAGTAGAGCCAGGAATGTGCAACAGCTGTCACTTCTTTCTCACTCTCTCTCTCTCTCTCTCTCTCTCACCCCTCCTCTCCACTCAGCAATGACCCTCTCTACACATAACTGAAAGCGTTACATTAAACATGGCGTCGAAATGGAACAAAGCGTGATTGGATCCGAATGAAGCCCCGGCTCTCTCTACTCTCCATTTTCAGCTCTTAATTGTGCATTAGCGAAAACCATTCTGGCGACCCTGATTCAGAACGTTCCCAGACACGCACGAAAAAAAGTAAAAAAAACACATTTAAAGTAGCTGAAACTCGGCACACAAAACCTGTTTGTGAAATGCAAATGTTTAATGAGTACTGTTTTTGTAAAGACAAATGTTGCATTTGGACAGAGGTTCAATGAGGAGCGGTGGAGGCCTGTTCATTAGCATAGAACGCTGTAATGCACTGTGTATTTGTACAGATAACAAACCCGCTTTTTTTGTCTCAGAGCTGGAAATATCGCATGGTGAAGTCTCATCTAATTCGCTTTGGGCGTTTTCTTGTATTATCTCAAAGTATGACGCAAACACGCCAGTATGATTTCCTGTTCTTGTGAAAATGGTGAAACAGAGTTTTACAAATTTCTCCACATTGGAGGGTGTTTTCGAAAAAGCGGACAAGGCAGGAGACTTTTTCATACTTTTTCTCACTTTTCTCTCGTGTTCACCTTTGTCTTGCTTCCTCTCTTTTCTTGCTTTTCTCACCCATGCAGTCTAACAAGCGTTAGAGAGACATCGATTCCTGCTTCAAGCAAAGTTATCACTCTAAGCCACACTATAACGTATCTTTTGCTCATCTGCTACTATTTTTTTTAAAAAACCACCTATTTAAATGGTGGCTCCATATCACATGCTAGAACTCAGACCTAATGAGCAATGTTTTCTTTTCAGACTTACGCCCAGTTTACACTGGTGCGTTTGAGTTAAAACGATCCTCATCCACACTGGCGTTTCTGCTGTGTTTCAGAAACGATCTCCGTCCACACGACACGACCGAATACGCATGTCACATGACCATTCGTGCCCACTGGGCATGTGCATACAAGTGTAAACAGGAAGTTGGCTGCTAGTCACCGGCAGGCACAACAAACCGGCGGTCCATGTCGGGCCTACGCCGCTTGAATTGAGATTTGTTTGCGATCGCTCTAATCGTAGCTTGCCTCTTGTGCATGTAGCAGCTGCAGTATTATAAAATACAGAACTGAACTGCACAATGGCTGCTAAGAATGACGATGAAGCCAGCAAAGCTTGCGGTTCAGTCTCCGTGTTGTTGTGTTTACGATCATGGTAGTGTAACGGTCATATGGTAGAGGCTTGACGAATCAGGGAAGGATACGCAACGATCCAGAAGATCTAATCAGGGAGCGAGTGTGGGCGGAGCCACACCTTTGTTTTCAAAAGTCTTCGTTTTGGTCTGTTTACACTGAAACGCGAGCCCAGAGATTTCAAACTAAAACGGGGTCGTCTGCGTTTCCAAAAGTCTCGGAGTAGTGTAGACGACAGGCGTAACCGTAGCAACAGTCATGCGTTTTAAAACAAAACAGGGCCTCAGATCTACAGAGCTGCTGAAACTATTAATTATTCATCGCAGCTGGCCAGCATATTGAATCTGTCTTGCTGATTGGGAAGACAATGGCATAGCCCATATATCATCCTAATTGACACTTAAAACAGACAAATCATCAAGCTTTGATGTCAACCGATGGAGAGCCATATGATTGAAGAACGCTGTCATGTGGCATTGCATCAGCTGCAAACTGTGACTTGATGTTTCAGTGACATATGGAAGCTGTATGTGAAGCACGTCTCCAAAAACGAACTTCATAACACGTACTCCGCTCACTATCAATGTCAGTAGCCATGTGTACTGTATTTAAGCGCTTCGTAGCGACAGTACGGGTGTATGCGCACACTGTACGTGTCTTAATGGGTCCTGAATTCATAGCCAAGTGGAGCAAATTGGCAGTCTTTCTCAGCTTTGTGCCAGAGCTGGGGGCCATGAAATTGAGATTATATTCACGGTGGTCTGTGGGAGCGGGGTGTGGTGAGGAGGGGTGTGAGTGATTCACTTGTCTGTAACGTGAGTCCATCACAAAACAGTGCATGAATGGGGCTCCTCAGAGGGATGATATCAGCTGTATGGCACTCCAGGCCCCTCCCTTTGCTCTGAGAGCATTCATTCATAAAGATTGTCATGCTATTGATTCAGGGTTCCACTGATATGCATAAAGTGGGCAAGCCTGCAGCCTGGAATTGTTACTGTGAAGAAGTCTTATAAATAGGCCCAGGCCTATGATTTAACTGTGTGTGTGTGTGTGTGTGTGTGTGTGTGTGTGTGTGTGTGTGTGTGTGTGTGTGTGTGTGTGTGTGTGTGTGTGAGAGAGAGAGAGCGAGAGAGAGAGAGTGTGTCCTTCTGATGGTGCGTGAGAGAACATGAGTGGGCGTGCAATAAAAAGTCACACTGTCTCTTGTGGGCTTTTCAAGACTCAGGACGATTAAGTGCCTGAATGCTTGCTGGGTCTGATTTATTTCTGTCTATATGTCAGATTAGCATATTGTGCCTCTTCCGGTCTTTCTTTTTTATTTTTGCAAGAATGCGTAGGTGGATTGTGCTGTGCATATGAAAATCTCCAGGTCCTGTGACCTTGTTTGCAACAGGAGAGGTCAAACAACCAGAGAAGGAACAAAACTTCTATGTGCGTAAAGCATTGATGTGAGCATAGACCGTGACAAAAACGCTAGTAAGAAATGTGCACTGCCTTTTAGTCTCTGCAGGGGTCTGAGTGCAGGCTTAAAAGCCACCCCTCCCTTGGCTGCCGTCCGGACGTGACAGTGCTATCAGACCCGTTACGTTACAGATCTTTATCTTTCACTTTCTCTGGGAGTGAGCTAGGAGAAGGCTATAAAACCTGGCCAGGATGAAGAAGGGTCATTCACCCAGCTGGACTGAGTGGGGGGGGTTTAGAAAGCGGCAGCAGGGCGCTCGCTCAGAGAGCTGCTTGTTCTACCTACTATTTGGATTTCCATCTGAATGGAAGAGAAGCCTGGACCAGGAATAGCAACAGATCCCAGAGCCAGTGCCAAGACTGGCCAGGATCACAAGCAGGGTGCTCTCTCGGCCTGGAACACTGCCGCTATTCTTAGACGCTAGACGCACCAAAAACACACATTCTTCATGAACCAATAGAGGGTACATGGGCTAAACATTCCCTTTCTATTTCTCTTCGCTCTAATTTTGCTTTCATTGCCACTCATTATCATAGTTCTGATCTTACTCTGTGATAAATGAGTTGTCGGTAATGAAAATCTTCAGATATGCCCTATATGCAGATTTTCCATGGTGCTACAAGCTTCAACGTCTTTTATCAGCAAAAAATTTGCACTGCTGCGTGATAACCGCTAACCCCCGGCTTTATAGTAAGGTGTGCCCAATGGTACGCCTTGCAGAGACACGGCTGCACTGCATACTTTGCAGTTGCATGAACGTACACCACAAAAATCATCGTCCGCAGCTTCCAGCAGTTGACATGCTCGGCTCAGGAGACCTGCACTGTTTAGACCTTGGAAACAAACACACACAGACTATTACAAACAGTTTATTGGCAACGTCTTCCCTCCCAGGCTCAAACACAAACCTCTGCTAAGTGCATCTACTTCTGTAAGACGTCACAGAAATGCACAGCTGAGCGATAAACGTATAAAAACCCGGGCTACGATTTTGCCCGAGCAGCTTTTGTAGCGCTCGAAGCCGTTGAAGGGGGGAGAAAGCTGTGCGTGTAATTAGCAACGGAGTGGCTAATGGTTTCTGCGTGCTATGAGGCCAGCCGAGGTCCAGTAGACGCTTATGCACTAAATGAATTCCCTGCAGACCAGTGTTTTCATGTAGCATGCCACGCATTCTTGCCTTGTTTTATTATCGCTAATGCAGGAGGGCTTCGCGTTCGAGTCTGTCTCTGTGCATGTTCTTAATTTGCCACTTTCAAATTGAAAGACCATGTTGCGAGGTGGCGTTAAAGAACATCTCATTTAGCAAATCATTTGTATTAAGGACCACTGTGTTAGTCGTGAATGTCACGCCTGGCAAGAGTAAGCCTAAAATTAGTTTGCATGAAAATTAAATCCTACGTGATACAATTTGCTTCCTGTAGATGACATCTGTTTTCGGTGGGTTTCTTTTGGTATCATCAAAGTGTGACTCAACAACAAAAAAATTTAGGCAACAAACCTGAACATTCGTGTCTAAAAAATAAAGTGCTTTTATTTAGCGAATATTTTTCCATGCTTCAATGTGTTCACTGATTAAAGCAAATAAAATAGCACGCATTAAGACAAATGTGTATTTGAAAGCAGACTCTATTTTCTGCAAAATGGGTAACGCTACTTGGATGTTTTATGAGAAAAGGCTCGGTTTGTGGCTCGTACAGAGCGAAGTGAATGTTTTGAAGACTAGTTATCATTACGGAGCACGTCTCGGAGCTAATCCAGATGCCTATGTCGAGTGCCGCTGGCTGTACTCTGGCCTGAACCCTCTTTTTTCTCTGTCAGAGATGATGTGGAGAGGGTGAGATAAAGGAAGCCCAGCTGCAATGTTGAGAACGTGAGTCTCCATTCACACGGGCAATGTCACAAGCTGAGAGAACCACAAATGTTCTCGCTATAACTAAACGCTTGGACAGAAAGTCCCAATCTCAGACTGTTTTTTCAAAACAAAGCTCAGATTTGACACAGTACCATACTGGTTTGGTCAAGAGAAGACATAAAACAGAAGGTAGAGAGTTCAGACTATTTCCCGCTGACCCTACACACTTCTGATCTCCAAGCCTGAACCCAACCTCCATATCTTTTCATTATGATTGATCAAGACAGAGGCTACAGAGCCAAAACCAGAGGCTGGCATGTTAAGCAAGGCAAAGCTCAGGCTGGCTTATTCACCTCCAGAGCCGCCTACCACCCAGGAGAAAAGTCTGGAACTCACCAGTGGGTTTCTGAAAGTTCCACAAGCCCTAGCGACTAGGCATAGATGGGATGGGGTGGGGGTGAGGGTTGCCCCCTGAGACTCTGACTCAGTAATTAGCCTGTTACAGGCGGCTGGGATGAGACGACGTAGCAGCAGACAGGCACCACATCAGGAGCCGGGGAGACGCGGCAAAAATAAAGGAGCATGTGGGCCACAGAGGGAGAGTAAAAAAAAAAAGATGAATGGAGAGAGCAAGACAGATCAGGATTAGAAATGAGATGTTGTTAAAAGTTCTGGCTTGTTTGTTCTTCCCCGCTCGGGGACACGCTGGTTCTTTTGTTTTTGTTTTGGTCTTGTGTGGAGCCGTGGAGCCCGAGTTAGCAGTTTGAAAGACTATAAATGGGTCAAGTCTGCTACAACTCGACCCGATGAACGTCCTTCTAACCCGTGCCTGATCCGTAATGCAGTGACGCAAGCTAAGGCGTCTTAAAAACAGTCATTGATGGTAAAGTCTCTCGGTCTGGACTGCTCTCACACGTGCTTACTATTTAGCACACAGTTGTTCCTGAAGGTAAAATGCTCCCCATGCTGCTTTGATGACTACACGTTAAAGGGAACAATAAATATGTGTGGTCACAAGACAGGCACTCTGAAAGGGGAGGCTTTTAACCGGCGCACATTCCACCAAGAGGGAGTCGTTTCACCAGCATGCACAACCAGCATGCACAAATTTCCTTAGACTGCTGGGGGCAGAGGCGGAGATTTGACCATTGACAGTGCTCTTATGACTTAAATATAAAATGTATAAATATATATAAATATATAAGCAATACATTTGCTTACAGGAACTCTATGTGAGCAAGCTGAGATACTCTGGCATGCCTCACACCTCTCATTAAAACACACACTTTCATTCAGACTCGTAAAACATTCAGAGGCCTGCTAAAAATGAGCCAAGGCCTAGTCATTTGTTTTGCTTTACCAGCAACCCACATCATATGAGCACCGATCACCAAGCCTCATGTTTGTACAGCTGCCAGGCTGCTTGGCATGCCCAGTGTCTGGCAGAGCAAGCCTGGGGCAGGAGAAACACCTCAGGTTGGATCTTTTACAATACATGGAAACATCTTGAGTACAAGCAACTAGTCTTGGAATCAAACAGATACCTGTGTTCCTGTATAATGGATGCAGAGTATATACCGATAGCTAGGACTGTGTGGTCCTGAGGCTAGACAATGTAACTGAAGAACACTGATCTCAAATCTCTACGCCGTTTGTGTGTAAGCACGGTTTGACATGATGAAGCAGTGTCTTAATCAGATAAAAGAGGGCAGCGGGCAGCCCACCCAACCTATACGCATTCCTGTCACTCACTGAACCCTGGTTTCCAGCTAAGCAAAAGTGAAAGAGAGAAGAAAGAGAAAAAGAAAGAAAGCAGCATCCTGATCAAGAGCTACTTCTTTCTGTGGCCTGAAAACGAGTGGGTGGGATGTGACCTCTGGCTTTCTCTCATGTTGTTGCTGACCCACTTGGCTGTGCTAAGTACTCTTTGGTCAGAGATGAAAGCAGCAACCCTGTCGTCAAGCGCTTTGACACCACGAGTTATGAGCGCGCATCTCGGCTCTTTTCTGTATGCTCGGACTTTTGATACTGTTTTGTTTGCCGAGCCGTCATGCTGGTGGGAGCGATAGCTATTTTAAACAAGCCCGGCTTGAAGTAGCTCAAGGCACCATTTCCAGATCAGTGCTACGCAAGCATATGGTTCACGTTTGGCTCTTTTTGACAGTGACTGCATGTTATATACGTCGCTATGTATACATATGTTTGTAGCCTTTGCAAGGGCTAGACTTCAGTTACAAAAAAAAAAAAAGTCTGTATGGTCCTGCATTGCTTTTAGCTAACAAGATGTGAATGTGCAAACACAATCATATTAAAGCAAGACTATCCGAGAACCTAAATGTGCTTGTCGAGGTCATCACACTTGTTTGGAGCCTCCATTGTCTGTTCTTCCTCCATTTGTCTCGAGTAAATCAGGTCCAAGATGAGCTCTATACTACTTCCGTGTTACTCTTTACCTTGACACTTTATCTATCTAGAAAGGAGTGATTTAGGTTAAAAACAATACAAAAATAAAGCTCCCATTCCCATTGGTGCATTTTTTCAGTCGAAGACTAATTTTGGGTGAACTGTTATCCTAGTGCAAAGAATGAGCATGTTCATGGAAGTTCTTCACTAATCCTGCTTCTTAACCATTGTAACTTTCCTTATAAACAATTGTACAAATTCTCAGAAATGTAACAATACTGATATTACTGTCCTCAGGAAATCTGTCCTGAGTGTCATGAGTGGAAAAAGTTCCCTTTCACTACATTCTCTTGTCCTCTTTCCTCCATGTGAACTTGTCTCCACTAATATACATGCATTCCTTTTTTTTTTTTTTTTTATAGAGTAACGGGTAAAAAATCTAAAGCAACACACCAGATTACAGTAAGCACTATGCTGAATTTTCAGTCTTTGGCAAACAGGATTGCTAACACAGGACTCTCCGTACTAACCAAGCAAGCGGGAGCCTGTGTTGTGAAATGGTCTTGCAAGATACCACCACAGCATTTTGGCAATTCGAGTGCAACTATCAGCAGTTTTTGAGTAGTGTTTTTCCATGTGCCTGATAAAGTTTGTGTATGTGGAAGCATTGCCTGTGCATGTACATGCAAGACAGTGAGACCATCCCCATATGCATGTTTAGATGTTGTAGTGATTCATATCACACACACACACACACATACACACCTAAGATGGCAGTTAGTTTTCAGTTTGACACTTATGGTGTGAAGAACATTTTTCCATGATGTACATACAGCTGCTGCGGTGTGTATGATCGACAGAGTAAGCAGCACGCACAGATGTTATAATAACAGTCAGCTTTTTCGCTCAAGAAAACCAGCGGCCACTGAACTTGTTCTGCCCTGCTGACCGAGCACAAAACAGGGTCAGGTTAGAAAAGTGCATTGGACGGGTGTACAGCAGGGCTATATTCGGTCAGGCGACACACTCACTCCCTCTCTCTAAGCATTAACTAGCCTGCACAATCATCACCTCAGTCCAAGTTTCAGGAGTGTCTTGTCAGGATTGTGAGGGGGAGGATGATAATGCTGACTGCTGAAGCCGCACCTCATGTGCCCTCCCTGACTCCCTCTCCCTCTCTCCATCATGGTCAAGCATGCGGCCCTGCTCCTGCGCCTCGCCCTAGGGCTGGCATGAAACAGCATCATGACAAGCAAATCTTTCAGCTCTGGCGTGAGAAATGACAGACGTTTCCTCACAGACACGCAGGATGACCGAGTGCAACAACCTACCCATAATGTCTGCCTTTATGAAAGCTGATCACGTGATGGCAATATAAACAACATACTTCTTCTTCTCAAATATGGACTTTTGCAGAATATGACTCAAGTTGCGAACAAGTTGCATACACTTTAAAAGCAGTACCATTTTGCATCTAAGCATAAACATCAGCATGCTTTAAAGATAATAAAAGCAGACCACCTGATCTGATTATGCCCTGCTGAAACTTTCCATTGTTGCCATGTATATGACATGCGCCTCGCCCTTTGGCTGGCCTGAGACACTGGCATGACACAAACTGGCAGCATCATGACAAGTAGCTTGGTCAGCACTGGTCAATGCATGACCAAGAAGGAAAGTTTCCTCACTTAGACACAAGATGAGAGTAATATGAAAGACATGCAGCTTTAGGAAAGTGTATCTTTGCTCTCAGAAACAAGCTTTTGTTAAATATGACCCTCGAGGGAGAGAAGAAAAAAAAAAGAAGCTGCAGGCACTTATTATGTTCTTGCAACACAAGGCATGCAACATTATAAACATTTCCATTTGAGCAGATATCTACAGTCGCATTGTTATCGCAATTAGAGGGCGCAGAAAGCTTTCTCAGGCTTGCTCGCTCCCACACAGTGCACGCAGCTCCTCCGCACTGAAAGCTAATAAATAATTGATAGGCGCATCTGGCGCGCGCTGTGCTGAGCATCGCCTGGGCTTGAGCGCGAGGGCTTTGCGTGTTTAGAAACTGTCGCGAGCTCGAACACCAGTTTCAGCGCGCGCGGTACAACCTGGTTTGATGAGCCAAAAAATGAAAGGTAACAGAAAACTCACAGCAGCAAACAAACAAACTCGACTGTATGACAGAAGACAAACATTCACTCACCGTCTGCTCTTTCGGATTTTATTATAGTTAACGTTGGCGTCATATCCACGGCAGCCGTCATGGTCTCGCATTCAGCGCGTGCGCTTACAGCTCGCGTGTAAGTCCCGTTATGTTTCTACTTACTGAGGTTAAAAAAAAAAAAAAAAAAAAAATATTGCTCTGGGTTGTTTTTTTTTTTTTTTTTTTTAGTCTGTGTGTGTGTTTTTTTTTTTTTTTCAAATCCCAACAGTATCCTATATCTCGAGCGCGAACTTCTCTTTCTCTCTCTCCCTTCCTCACTCACTCACCCACTCACTCACTCTATCCTTTCTCTCCCTCTCCTTTCCTCTCTTTCTCTCTTTCTGCCTCTCTCTGGGCGTCACTGTGTGAATGGGCGGCGTCGAGTCTGATTCACTATTCACTTACTTCACACTATTCATTCTTTCTCTGATATCACTCTATGAGAATATCACTACTATTTTGTTTCTCCTCTTGAAAGGTATTCTAGTGGGTTTATTTTTATTGGATTGTTTTATTATTATTATTATTATTATTATTATTATTATTATTCCCACTCTGACTAGTTCTGGGAACTTTCTCATCTTATTTCACATTCCTTCAGAGGCTGATGCTGACACATTTCACAACAAAACAGAAGTCATAATTTGTACAAACACGCTGTGTATGACGTTGAGCAATCACTCAAAAAGTCTTATGCAATCCATTGCTCAATTTGTGATATCATTCTAGACGTCCGTGAAATGTCATTAGGTGTTCTAGTGTACTGTATATCCCTGATGAATAATCACTAGAGCACACGATGAGCTGGTCACACAGCCAAAGGAAGTTAACATGGCAGAGATGGTCTACCAGTTTGACAAGCTCAGGGTCTGTTTTGGCAACTGGAAGCCAGTCAGAACCAGACGGATTTTTCAGCAAGGTATTCTTAGAGAAAGATGGTGAAATATAGCACACTGGGGGATTCTTTGGTTTCATGCTCTAGAGGAATGCTTAAATGTTACATAAAGAACCCTATGATAAAGGGTTTCTCCATTATAAAGCTACACTACTGAAAAACCCAGGTTGGTCTGACCTTCTACAAGCAACGCACAGAATGAGCTGGTCAAGCTGGTAGAAATGAGTGGTCACCAACCCTCTTGTTTGAGATCTACGTTTCTGCAGGTTTAATCTCCACCCAAAATCTAAGACACCTGTTTTAGTTGATCAAGAAGTCCTTAAGGTGGTCAGGTGGACACAAATATGTTTAGTGCTTCAGTCTTCAAGAAGGTAGATCTCCAGGAACAGGGTTGGTGACCCCTGGTCTAATCGAAGTTATTAATGCAACATCATAAGATAAAAGTTGTTTTAAAGAAAATAACACAACCTTAAGGCAATTAGAAAATCTCAAACATTTACTAATTAAGAAACTGGGAAGACAACTGTCAGTTGGCAATGATGGTCAGACTAAGCTGAAACCTTGAGAACCCTAGTAGTCAACAAGCCTCCTCCTGGAGATCTAACTACCCATAACTATTATGACATGAACCAAATGATAAATGTCTTCTAATGAGTTTATTTAACAGTGTCAGACAGACCAAACTGGGGTTCTGATTAAACTTGGTGGGAAGGTAGCTTTCCAGAAGAAAGGTTCTAGTGTTGTGCTATCCAGTGACAAACAACACTGACCTACAAAGTTCTACTGACCTACTGACCTCATTCTCATCTTCTGGCCTTATATTACAATATATACAAAGAACAAGTAAACCATGCTAGGTCTTGACTTTGCATCTCTTTCTGAACTGAATGTACAACAGATTTGAGGGCAGAAGCTTGTGTGAAAGAAATCAGTAATAATGTTCAACAAGTCAGCTCTCAATGAGTGTGTTTGTGTGTGTGTGTGTGTGTGTGTGTGTGTGTGTGAACGTGCTGATGGGAGCAAGTGCCCTTGTAAGGCTGGCCAAATCCTATAAACACCTCAGAGTATTTCCTGCCCACCTTGAATGGATCAATAAAAAACCCAAATGTGGCATTTTACTGAGGATCCTCTCACCGCATCCACATCCCTGTACACAGTGCTGCCTTTGACCGACTCTTAACTCTTACTGTGTGCCTCCAATTTTACTCAGATTTCCCCCACTGTGGCTGTTGAGAGGCCAGTGACTATAGTGGCTAAGTACAAACACTGAGTCAACTCCACGCATGTATACAAAACTTATTTGTTTCCTTCTTTGTTCAAATTATCTACAGTTGAATATTCCAGGCAACCTCAGCTTGACTGAATTACCGATTATGGATATGACTACATCAAGTAAGCTGAAGCGAGAGTGTTCATGGATTTTTTTGTAAGAAACCAAGAGGGAGAGAGAGAGAGAGTCTGTGCTTACATTAAGTTAATTAGCTGCCATGGCAACAGATTGCTATTACAATTGTCATGTGCTGATCGGCTCGTTTCGCCGAGTGGAACCCGATGGCCTTGACAACTGTGAGAGGGCTTGTCAAAAGCATTCATCCATTTCGGAACAAATGTTCTCAAAAATGAATCAGGACAAAGCAGCCTTTTCTTTCCTTTTTAATCAAAGGCCTATTTTAGAAAAGGAAGTGTGTCGAGATATAGCATTTCGTCTGTCTGGGCTTGTGTATTCAGAATAACCCTGTTAGCAGAGTCAATACTGGCTGGTCTCTTTGAGCAGCAGATTTGGCCATGCCACCTGCCTCCAAATGGATTTGAGAGCACTGGGAGCCAGAGTTATTGATCAGCTATAGATTTGTAAACAGGGATACCTCACACACTAGCCATTAACCTGTCTGGATAGTGTTTCCGCTGACAGATATGAGTGATGGGGTAAATCTTTGGATCTTCTCGAGGGCTTCTTTGGTCAATGCCTCAAAAGAGCCTGGCAAACCCGAGAGCTTATAGAGACTAATAAATGTAGGAGGTGATCTCTCACTCCCCCTACCCTGTTCAGTCACTCCCACATTCATTCATTCCCTCCTTCCTTCTCTCACTAGCCCTCTTTGTTTTAGCCTTAATGAGCGCCTTGTATAGTCCTTAAAAGGACAGGCTGGGCTTCTCAATGCCCAGGGGCATCCATTAAGACTAATGGGGTTGCTGACTAATATCATAGAGAGGGCTTGCTGAGTGGCATTTTTCTCTTTATAGGAAAATGCAGAGATGGGGGTAGGGAGGGTGTCTACTCAAAGTCTGTCATTTCTTCATGTTGCTTTGATGCTATTATAGGAGTGCTTACTGAGCAATTGTACATCAATGCTGTAAAAGCCTGTTAGAGTCTATAGCTGTGTCCATGGGGTTATCTGAATTAGAACTAATAAGAGAGGATCACTTATGTCATGTCACCTACACTTTGATATTCACAAAGGCCTACTTTAGAAAGATTTGCATGAGAAAAGTGGTGGAAAAGTTATAAAGTGGGATAAGATGGGGGGAAAAAAAAATCCCTTAATCCCAGAAAGAAGAGCAAAAAGGGGGAAATGTTACTGATCCGTTTTTGCCATCAGTCATCATCAGCATAACTATCATCACCACAATTACGCAGTCATATTTATGATTATAATGGCCTTTGGGGAATCCCAGCCACTGAAGGATCTGGGAAATCCCACCATTGTTGTGCAAGAGAACTCCTGATCTTGCTCAGACACTCACCACATGCGTGAGGGAATGCTGAATTTGATTCACGAAATCCAAAATTCATTCTTCCTCCCAAGCTGGACTGCGACTATAACTCCTGAGCTTGTTGACTCCCCAAAACAAAGCTGTTGCTTCGATACGGCCGTGGAAAAAGAGCTTGATGTTATGGAAAGCATGTGCTCGGAGCAGCCGAGCTCTCCTCCGAGCAACCCTTAGTTGTATGGGAATTAGTTGAACAGAGAGGAAGTGCCACGCGCTAGCCCCATTAGCACATGCTAATCAGCATGAGAGCCTTGTAACTTGCAGCAATCTGGGCTAAATTCAGAAGCAGCAAAAGAGCCTGGTCCAGACATGTATAACTACAAGGCTTTGATGTCTACCTTTCTCATGCTAAGCGTGCTGTTGTCATGGTTTCTGAGCAATGAAATTCAGAAGTTGAATGTCACTGTGTGGCACAGGAACAAGTGAGTAGGTCGGCATACAGTACGTGAACACATTAAAGATAATTTATTAACCAATCTAGGCAGCAGTGCAATCATTTTCACAGCTGGTTCATTCATTAAGGATGGTTCATATCACGTAGGAATGCATGCATATAAACACTACGATATGAAATATAAATCAGTAAGGTTTAATGATGTAAAAGGAAAAGAAAAAGAAAAAAAGAGTGGATATCCACACACTCATCTTCTATTACGGCCGTTTTTAAATGCAGCATAAAAAAAGAGTGGAAAATAATTATGGACACTCTTATGAACACAGCACAGGGTTTCTTCTTTTAAAAAAATTATATAGTCCAAGCATTCAAATATTACATGCACTGCATAAATATGGAGCACCATATTTAATTTCTGTGCCACGATTCGAATTATAAAAACACCAGTTATAGTGATGAAAGCTTCCAAAACATTTTGTATCCATTAAACAGCACTTTGCCTATTTTTGTTTCTTAATAAAGTCATAGTTAGATTCAAGATCAAGACCTTTGATTACAAGGCACAAATGAGTTAAGCATGCCACTGATTAAATATTATAAACATATTACTTAAAAGTGTTTAAAAATAAAATTGGAAAGCTGCTTTGTCCATACTGAGGGACACGACATATTGTTAAATTATGTTGGTGTAGATCAGGGGTTCTCAATCTTATTGGAGCCCTTTAAATGTAAAATAAATAACACCTAACAACTCTGTCCAGATTTGTTTCTTGAACATTATTTAAATGTGTATAATAATATTTTGTCTATTTATTAAAGCAGGATTTTTGTGTTTTCCTGATCTATTCCTGATCTTTCCAAGTTACCATTATTTATAGTCCTACTTGTTGCTGCATTATGGAGGATTAAACCCATTCAATTCTAAGGAGCAGTCTAACAGGCTATACTGTAAGAACTCAATAATAAATACAACTTTGATAATGATGGGTTGAGATTTCCACTGCTGTAACCAAATTTAACAATCCCAGTACCCCTTGGCTTTTTCACCCCCTGGGGATCCCAGGATCCCAGGATCCCACTTTCAGAACCATTGGTTTAGATTATTAAAAATGAACAACTTCCTATAAGAACCATATTAGCCTAACTGAACCCATTCAGCTCAACTGAGCGGTCGGTTAGGAATATAACTACTGTATAATAAGTGAAAATAGCACTATAGCTAACAGCTCAAACAATAGCTGATTGTAACTGTTAATGATCGTATACGTCATGGACCCCTGAGAATCATGGCTCTTGTCATTCTTTTAGCCTGAAACCACGTTTTCCATTTTAAAGAAACCACCAGCCTCTGCGTTCCCGCTCATATCGGACATGGCAGAAGACCCTGAGGCTGCTGGAGAGCTTTTAAGGGGCATATGTAGAGGGAGGCAGGGGTAATTCTGGAACAGATCCTACCCCCCACCCCTACACCACCCCTCCTGCTGAGTTCATCACAGAGGAACAGGCTGTCTGAAGAAAGGCCCAGCTCTTTCAGAACAATTAGCACTGCTAAAAAGCACATCTCACTCCTCCATTAGCTCAGCCATGTGTCTACTCATTCACCCCATTGTGGAACTAATTAAATTACACCCCTCCTGCTTCTCCTCCTCCTTCTCTTCCCCTCCTCTCCAGCTACGTTGAGCATCAACTATGTCTCTGTCTTGCTATATAACTCTTAGCTTACTACTCAGTCCTACCTCACACAC
>NC_071258.1:29898702-29938702 GCF_023375685.1 Ictalurus furcatus | reverse complement strand
TACGCCACTGGTTAATTACAGAAATATGAACGTCTTCTACATGTGAAAATGTTCAAAGGAAGGAATGATCTAAGCTGGATTCGTTTAAAGGCCCGGGTCAAGAGAGACTTCTGGTGGTGTGTGCTGCAAGATGGCCGCACAACACTAGGCTCCTGAATAAAAACGACAAAATGAAGGTATTCTTTTCATATTGAGGAAAGATAACATCTTTTTTACAACTGGATATTTCAATTCTACTTTCAAGGATGGCAACTAGTAAAAAATCTCCCCAAAAATCATCTGTGGCCTGCAAATGCCTCAAAACACTCAAGAACGATGTAGCTTCAATTGTTACCCATGCAATGTTGACAGAGTCTATAAAGTCGGACCTTAATCCATTCAATTATATTAACAAAAACAGCACTGTTCTTTGATCTCTGAAAGTAGAAATGGGATCTCTGAATAGAAATATGGCGTCGATCACAAAGAAAGTGGACATTCTCCAAGGCAGTTTATGCAAAACAAAACAGATATGAACCTCTGCCTCTCAGTTAGAAAGGTTGCAGCGAAAGTGCAATGACCTCGAAGACCAATCACGTCACAACAATGTCTGCCTGGTTAATCTACCGACAGGAATGGAAGGGGATGATCCTGTCAGCTTTCTATAGAAAATGCTACCTAAATGGATCTCCGACTTTTTGGCATGCTCAAGCCCAATCAAGTATACTTGAACTTCAACTCACTTAAACTACGATCGTTGATATTCCGGCTCCTCCGCTATCCTGACAGGCAAGCCATCCTTCAAGGAGCCCGGAAAGCGTGCCTGGAATTCTATGCTGATTACAGTCATGAGACGGCGCAAAAGAAGAACGCGTTTTTCGGCCATAAGATTCAAGCTTCACCAGAAAGGCGCATAGACTTTCCTGAGCTACCCAGCATCGCTGAGAGTCACCCACAAGGCTCAGAAATACCCGTTTGAATCCCCGGAGGATGCTGAAATATATCTCGAGGGTCTTGATGCCACAACGGTACCTACTCCTCGTAGATCTTTAAACTTCCCGCTTCAGGAGGCAATGGAGGAGGCCGTCTAAAGAGACTTTTGTGAGGCTTTGCTGTCAAACCTGTGTAATACACAGACCAAAGACCTTCTCAGCGTACACACGTGTTTCAGTTCACCAAAGTGAAATGGTAACTAGTCTTTTATTTCTATATAATTGCGTAAAATGATTCTAAATCTCAGTTAAACAATTTTCATGTGCAGGTTGTCAGACTGTTATATGTAAAGGTCTTGTTTAACTATCGTATGCTTGTTTATCTAGAAAAGACGGGCTACGGTTCTTAGTTTAAATCTGATTGCCGTTAAAATCCAGTTATGAAAATTGTTGCAATTTAGACTGTTTTATTCAAACTTAACTCTAGAGTTGCATATTGCTGTACTTAAATAGAAGAGAATAGGTTTGCATTTGCCAAGATATCTCCTCCAAACATTTACTACACCTCCTTTTTTCCAAATGTATCGAAAACCCTACTATCTCTCCAGGGTTATTCGATTATTATCGGATCTGACATGAATACAGTGCTTGACAAAGTTTTAGACCGTTCCAACCCGTTGCTTACAGTACCGCAATCTCAGTCTTCTACAGCGCTGAGAATGTTCAATAAAGATTTAGATGTGTGTGATGCTTGGCGACTTCATAATCCAACAGCTAAGGAACAAACTTATTTCTCCCCAAATCACAGTAGCATTAGCCACTGAGCTACCACTGTTTCTGATTATAATGCTGTATTAGCACACCTTCAGATTATTACAACCTGTAAACCATCCAGATGGAGATTTAAGACTTTTTTTTTGCTGCAGAATGAAGACTTTCATTCTCAACTGAGAGCAGGACTGATTGAATTGGTCAAATTAAACCAGGACTCTGTTTTCCAATCAATAAATGTTTTGGGTGTCTATCAAAGGTTTTTTTTTTTAAGGAACAGTGCCATCTCCTTTTCTGCTAGACTTAAAAACAATGATCTTAAAGAACTATCAGTATTAGAGAGAAGGTGCGGGGAATTAGAAAGGGAATTAGGTTATCAATATTCCAATGATACACAACAGAAATGAAATGTTGAAAGGGCTATACTTAATGATCTGCTTTGAAGAAGAGCAGAATATTTAATGCAGATCATAACTCAAAACATAAATATTAAATAGATGGAAGCAGACCGAGTCGACTTTGAAAAACCTTGCGCGTACTTTGAAAAAAACGTGAGCGACGTTTTAACATCCAGGCAATCAAAAGTTAAAAAAATGGTCTCATCTCACATCATACAGACATCAACAAAACATTCATGGCATTTCTTGAAAAATTATATACTTCGGAAATACAACCCTGTACTGACCAGTTTTAAAGGTTTTTTGATCAGTTGAACTTAAACATACAACACAAAGGAGGAAGCTGACAGCCTTGACTCGGAAATTACCTTAGAAGAACTACATAATGCAGTGTTATGTTCACATAAAGGAACGTCCTCGGGACTCGATGGCCTCCCAATTGATTTCTACCTGGCGCTGTGGGATCTACCAGGCCACATTTGGTTTCGCACTGTAAATGAGGCCATATTCAAAGGCCGTTTTCACAAAGACCTCAATACAGCTCTAATTACGTTTTTACCTAAACCCAGCTAAGATCATTGGGGCTGTTCTAATTACAGGCCCATCTCCTTGATTAACGACGATGTAAAAATTGATGCTAAAGTTATTGCCAGACGTCTACAAGTCAGTGATACATAAATTAATTGACCCAGATCAATCAGGATTTCTTACGGGATATTTGGCTTCAGACAATGTTTGCCGAGTGTTACAAATCGTTGCCGAATCCGGGAAATTAGAAGCACCCAGTGGCCTCCCATTTATTGATGCCGAAAAAAAGCCTTTGATTGGCTGGAATGGAGCTATTTATGGTGTACATTGAAAAAGTTCAATTTTGGAGAGCAGATTATTAGAATGATACAAACTCTATACACTAACCCCCTGGCCAGGGTATCTACCGCTGGACTCATCTCGGACACTTTTAATATTTGCAGAGGCACGAGACAGGGGTGCCCACTTTCCCCCCTCATATTCGACTAATCAATAGAACCCCTGGCGCAGGTCGTCAGCTTACCCCTATTCGGTTAGGCTCATCAATCCATTCTATCTCTTTATATGCAGATGATACTTAATTATTTTTATCTGATGTACAACGCTCACTTCCTAACGCCCTCCCAATCATAGATGAATTTGGCAAACTATCTGGATTTAAAATGATTCGAAAACGACTTTGATGCCTTTCAGTTCAGATGGTTTTAATTTCTCTATTCCAAATAATATTCAGATAACAAATACTAAGTACAAGTCAAATACTAAGGGATTGAGCCGAGACCCACTTTAACCCTCATTTCAAAAGTTAATTAAATGTGAATTCATGGAAACGTTAAGTCAGATAATCAACGATGGATATGTCCTTCATCACCATCTGCCCGAATATCAATAATAATGATGAATATGAGTGAATATTCTGCCCTGCATTACTTTCATTAGCTCTATGCCCCCCCACCAGTAAATTACTGGAAAAAGCTAGATTATTTACTGATAAAATATATTTAAGTGCTCTATACTTCAAAGAACTACAATAAAAGGTGGATTGGGCTGCCCTCATTTTAAATGGTATCATTGGTCCTTCATCCTGCTTTCAGTCATAAAATGTTTTGATCCTTGCTGTTTGTTTGCTTTTATTTGCTCACAGTCTTCATGGAAACCAATAGATAAGGAGCGCTTTTCACACAGGAAGTGCTCATTATATTATGGTCCTATACTTTCCTACACTCTCCAAATATTTAAAAAAGATAGAAGCCTGTTTCTCATCTAAAACTATATGGCACACTCATACTCCTATTTGGCACAATGGCAGACAAGCATTTGTGCAGCCTTCCCGGGCTATAAAAGGCATTCTAACTTTAAATGCCATCAAAGGAGAGGAATCAATTCTGTATTTTCGAGACTTCATAGAAAGATTTAATATTTCTCAAAAACACTTTGTTTTTATATTTTAAACAACATGCCACGTTAAAGGCCCATAAGGTACCTTGGGGTACAAATCTTCAAACTCACCTGGTGAATTGGATTTGTAACGCGCCAAGCACAGGAACTGTTTCTTATTTTTATCTTTGCCTCTTAAATCTTAATACAGATAATTTCCCTAAAGCTAGAGTTTGGTTATTGGAGCTGAACTTTTCTAACAGAATCATCGAATGGGATACAGTGTGGGATAATACATTCCATGCATCCACGAACCCTAACCACCAATTCATTTATTTTAAAGTTATTCACAGAGCATGTCTAATCACATGCATACGATATGCTATGGGTCTATGACCCCACCCGTATTGTAATTCTTGTGGAACTGGATGCCTGGACACATTGATACATATGCTTTTGCAAAAATTCTGGGATATGGTGCTTGACGTTTTGTACAAGAGAACTAGGAATGTTTTTTTTTGTTTGTTTGTTTGTTTTTTCCCCCAAAGATCCTGTTCTTTTATTGTTGAATGATAATTCTGAATTTCCTCTAAGTGAGAAGGTACGGAAATTTTGGCTAGCTGCCATGACTGCTGCAAAGAAGATACTAGTTCAACATTGGAAACCTCCTCATGACCTTTCTACTAAGCATTGGCTACATTATTGGAGATACTATATCTGGAACTGTCATCTGGACGGACTAATCACGATAAACCTGTAACTTTGTCTGTATGTGGAAGAATTGGATATCTACTGTCAAGGAAATTTTTGGATATTTAATCTACAGCTATACTTCTGTTTTTATTATTATTACTACTACTATTTGTTTATCTATGTATTTATTTTATTTTATCCCATTTTATTTATGTATCTGTCGAAGTCCTGTCGTGCACCCGGTTCTGTGAGGGAACGGGGGAGGATATGGGGTAATAGTGGTCAAATAAGTTTTCTTTCTTTTATTGCAAAATGTTCTGTATGCTTTTTCAAAAAAAAAAAAAAAAAAAAAAAAAAAAAAAATGATAATAAAAAATAAAATAAAATAAAGCCCCAGGCCAAGAGAAACAGGTAGCAGGTGGAGAACTTGTTTCCTCATAAGAAGAAAAGTACCTTAGAAAATATTCTACTGGAAAGCAAATTAAAATATGCAGTGGGGTCCAAATGTCTGAGACCATATTGAACAGCTGGGATTTTGGTTTGTTCAAAAACAAAGAAAGAAAATGTTCGATATATTGAATAAACAGTATTCAAAATTCTGCACCTTCAAGGTCACTATTTATGATTCTGGCACAATGTCTTTTGTACAAAAGGTCAGCTTTTCCTTGAGTCTTATCCCTTCCATTGAAGTGTGTGTTCAGAAGACATTTTGATCTATTTGATCTAAAATGGATCATCAGGTTTTATACGAACTCTACATAACTCCATATAACTTTATACATACAAGTCAATGCCAGCTTGAGTCCATGCTGGCATTCAAGCAAAAGGGAAAACATACAAAATACTAATTCTGAAATTCATGTAAATATTTCTCACATCTTTTCAATCAAGTTGTTGTTGATAATATAATTTGCGGTAGCAAACTTTTATATTCCATGAGAAAAAGAATGCAAAATAAAGTACTGGTGTTCTCAGCCATTTGGACCTCACTGTAAATTACAAAAATGATCCTGAACCGAATATGCAGCGGGGATACCAGTAACGTCTATTGATTCATTAACTATTAAGCCCTTTTGAAAAAGCATTTCTGGATCAAATTCCTTAAGCCTGATTAAGATTGAATTATTAGCTCAGTGGTTATCATTTAACTTGGGGTTAGCAGTGGTTATTGAGGTCTCTGGGAGTCAGTGAGTGCAACTGGTCCTGCTCGTGGTTGCTCTATAACAGCCAAGGTCAGGCTGTTTCAGTTTGACTAACAGCTCCTTCAGCAAGCCAACGGTTTCTGGTTTTGGTGGTCTGGCTGAAAGCACGTGAACCTGTTTTGAGGTTACTTGTCTTACATAGTGTCTTACATCCACTCATTTTTTGGTTTTGGCTTTACTAAGCAGAACTGCATCAGACTAAACTGAACAACTGGCATGTGAAACTGAAGCCAGATATGGCAGTTATGTGTAACTGTTCTCCACATTTAGAAGTTATTAAGGACAATTTGGTACTACTTAATGTCTGAAATAAAATTTGAAGTGGGCAGAGGGTAGAGTTACCATCTCACAGCTTCAGAGTACCTGGTTCGATCCTGAGCTGAGGTTACTCTTTGTGTAGAGTTTCCCATTTTCTATCATGTTCTTTGGGTTTCCTCAAAGAAAAAATCAATTCTGTGCATATCGCCCAATGATGGACTGGCATCCCATCCCAGGGTGTATTTCCGTCTCACAACCAGAATTTCCACCATAACCCAGACCAGGATAAAGCTGATACTAAAGATGAACGATTGAGTTGAATTGGAAAACATAATTGTTTTTTACACTGACAATGTGCTAGTGCCATTTTACCAAGAACCACAATGGAAAAACAGGGAATGGTTATAGATTTGGATATAGTAGCAGCACTGAGTGACCAATTTTTTAAAAAGTACAGACTGGATTTTCAGAACAACAACCTAAATTTGTCCGGCACTATTTAGGTATAAAGCTCAAGGAAATTATCATGTTAACTAAAATTTATTGGAAATAATATAATTAAAAAGACATCTTCTATGTGCAGGTTTTTTGGAAAATGGTGAAAATGGTGGATTTGGATTGGTGTGTTGTGCAATCTGACATTTGATTATACTGAACTCTTTAGGGAACACTGGGTTCTCTCACGCATTGCACTTTAGAGAAAGTGTTTTTTTTTTTTTTTTAAACTGTCAGTGGTCGTATACTGGGAGTATTGCAGGCTTTGAGTGAGTGTGTGAGAGAGTGTGTGTCGCCAACAAACATCAGCAAATCCCATCATCCCATCACGGTCCCCTAGGAGGCCCGAGGCTTGGGAAAAGGACGGCCACTGTTGCACCCTCGTGCCCTTGCATCCCGCCCGGGAGGTGACGGAGGAGAGCCGATGCCGAAAATGCAACCCCCGCACACACACACACCCACACACATACACATGCTAACATGGCATGAATCATTGTCCCTGTCGTATATCAATGTGAAAAGCGAAGAGGGTGATGTCAAACAGAGGCAATGCACTGGGAGGAATGTTCCCATTTTAAATAAATAACAGTTGAAACAAGTCATAACCCCCCCCAAAAAAAAATGCTGGGCATGTGGACACCCCCCCCCCCCCCCTTCATCTTCATCTTACTCCATACACTCTTTTTTAGAAACACACACACACACACACACACACATGATTGTGGCAGAGAGAGCACTGTTCTCTGGGGGACGGCACGGACATTGACCCCAAAGCGATGCCTTTTCCAGATGCGTTCTCGTCTTTTACTCAAGAGACGTGCATGTGTGTATGTGTGTGTGTGTGTGTGTGTGTGTGTGTGTGTGCACTCGTTTTATGCACTCATACAACAGCCTCTGTTTGCAAAGAACAATCTGCTTTTCTCTGCTTTAGGATGACAAGAATGACCTCATAGCGAACACTTCAGCTATGCAGCAGTTCAAAAGACACTGAAGGATTTTTTTCACATTAAACACTTCAGATGTTAAAGTTAGGAATGAATAATAAGATATGAAGAAAAAAAGAAGAAGAAGAAGAATGTTTATTAAACTTGTTACATTCATGCATGTGTCCTTTCCCAAACAGCTTACCACTGGGGCAGAACTCTGGGCCATTGGGTACTTCCTGCAGTGTGATGTCATGGGCATATGCAGGCCTGGTAGGGGGTGCGTGCTGGGGGTGGCACACCCCAGGGAGTTGACTCGGCGTTACTATAGACACCTCCATCCCACCAGTCTGTCTCTGCAAGCGTGCAGACAGACAAACATGTTAAATATCACACACAAACCAGTGATGATAGCCATGCTTTTATGTAATCACCTGCAACTTCTGCATTGAACTCTCAATAAACAATGCTGTGAAAATTCTGATGAAGTTGTATGACAAACTGAGACGTAAAGACTTGAATGAGTCACTGTCTTTTTGTCGCTATGGGAATCTCATTCACAAACATGCAGCACCGTCAACGAGTACAAAACTCTTTAGTTGTGACATATGAAATCCCCTGTGTGGCCTGAAAAAGAGCTCGAAATTCTGTTGAACTCATGCGTTTGAGCAGCATATTCATGCCTTTGATCTCAGCGGGGTACTGACGTCAGTCCAGCAAAAGGGGAAGTTAGAGACCTTGTGTGTGTGTGTGTATGTGCGTGTGTGTGTGTGTGAGAGAGTGAGAGATGAGGGTTCAGCTCTCTGCTGACTCCACTGGTTATATAAAAATTCAGCACAGATAGTCAAGATTGTTAGAAGGCAGCAGATAGCAAATCTAAGCACTGCTGTCTGGGAAATTCCCACTATGTAAAAGTTTATCTCAGACCAAATGTACTTTCTTTGGCTGAAACACATGCTAAAATTACAGACACACGTGTATCGTGTCGTCGGTGTTTCATTTGATTTCGTAGAAGGATGTGAAAGTGGAAATTATGTGCGAATGAATTGATTTTGCAAATCAAAGGCACCAATAATTACAGTTTATCCATAATATTTACAAGTTTTAAGGAAGGAAATTGAAAGGGAAAAGCAAAGGGAAAGAACGTAGGGCATGAGAGAAACAAATGAGCTCTTGAACAAAAGAGCCGTTGGTGGGGGACTTTTGAACAGGATGATTTCTTTTGGGAAACATCTAAATATCTTATGTACTTTCTGAAGGGCAGTACTAAATGAAAAAAATAAGATTAAATAAAATAAAATTTTTCACCCACCATCAAAAGTTTACACCCCCCACCCCCTGGCTCTAAATGTATCATTTGTCGTTCTTGAGCATCAGTGAATGTCTGGCCTTTTGTAATAGTTGTGAATGTACGAGTCTCTCAGTTGTCCTCAATGTGAAAAGATGGCTGTGGTTCAGGTGGTAGAGCGGGTTGTCCACTAATCGTAGGGTTGGCGGTTTGATTCCCGGCCCACATGACTCCACATACCGAAGTGTCCTTGGGCAAGACACTGAACCCCAAGTTGCTCCCGATGGCAAGTTAGCACCTTGCATGGCAGCTCTGCTACCATTGGTGTTTGAGTGTGTGTGTGAATGAGACACAGTGTAAATCGCTTTGGATCAAAGCACTATATAAGTGCAGACCATTTACCATTTTACCATATAGCCACTGTTGGAAAGGGCTCAAATATGCAGAAGATGCTGACTATCAACTATCACAGAACATAAAAACAGTAGCTGATCATCCAGGTAACAGCACACAGTATAAAGAACCAAGCGTATGTAAACTTTTGAACAGGTTCATTTGTGTAAATTCAGTTATTATTGTGTCGTGTGGACTTTATGTACATATCAGTTACGTAAAATAACTTATTCGGGGCAGGACTAAATCCAAAACAAAATGCAATTTTTAAGGTCCCTCTTATTATTATTATTTTTAATAATAAACATTTTGCAGAATGTGTAAACTTTATAGGCGTGCATAAACTTATGACCTCAACTGTATACAAAATGTAGCAAACTGACACTATATTGCAAAATAAGCCTGTTCCATTCTATCCTATATGGAGATATACAGTAGCACCAATACAACCATTCTTCTTGTTGTCCTTCTGGAGGAACCCTTAAACATCTCTGTATTCACTCTATATTTTCTACCAACCCTAAAACAATGCTTCCATCAATCAGAACGGCTTTCAGGTAGAACCCTTTCAGGAAGCGACTAGCCTGTAACTATCCAAAGTAGCCTTTTGTAAGTGTGTATGATGTTGATGTGGCTGTCTAAAACTTTAAAAGCTTTCTACTTCCTCCTGCTGCATGAAATGTCTTAGATATTTACAACTGTTGTGCATTAAGGCTCTCTGCTTCTGTGTCTCTATAAGATCCGCGCGAATGTAAATCTCCTCTGCGAGGTCTTTTCTTCAGGGGATTGTGCTCTACTGTATAGGAGGAACTCCCAATAAAACGTCAGTGGAAGGTCGGTCTTAATTTAGGATCCATCCGTCATGGATCCATCCTCATTCAGTGTCAGTTTCTCCCATCAAAACCCTGGCAAGCTGTCTCAGTGACAGGATCCATGATAAGCAAACTAAGACCTGACTCCAGAGAGGAGAGTGAAGCTCAGACTGTCTGAACGACTGTCCATCTGATAAAGCCTGCTGCAAAAGCAAAGCTTCTGTTATCAACCTAAGCCTTGCTAGTAGCTTTACAAGGTTGTGATACTGGCAGGATTGACAGCAGGAGGAGACTGTCTGAGACTCTGAAGCCATGCGGAGAGGAGACAAATGGATAGAGGGAGTTGTGGGCGGAAAGGAAGGGTGCATGAGGGGACTGTAAAGGGAAGTGAGGTCTACAGAATGATTTATTGGTTAGGGGAGGGCATGCTGGAGTCAGAAAGGGCATCGCCGTGTCTCCCCATGTTCTCCAAAGCATGGCGACAGGATGTTGATAAGTGAGTAGTGAAATCAGTAGTCTTGATAAGCTGATAGATAAAAGAGGAGGTAGTGTACTCATAATTGTCAGCAGTCCAATCCTCTTGTCAAGCTACTTGCTTCTCTTGTAGTTCCCCAATGCAAATAATAGAAAGCTGGCTTATTTGCGGCTTCCTTCCACATTTCTAAGAATAAAATGGATCTCATCATATAAAGCAATCTTTCAACAGAAATGTATTATTGTGAGAAGCTCTAGGCCCTTATGCAGTCTTGTCATTCAGTCGTTCTTTTGGATGGCAGCGCTGCAAATCGGGTTCCTGAACTCTCAAACTCTCTCTCTCTGAGTCTTTCCTCTCATAATGTGAGCACAGTGAGATCTGAAAGCATCCCTTTTCTTCTTTTGATCCATGTAAATTCATGAATCCGGCGCAGGGCACACTCAGCATAGCCTCTGACCATGCCAAGAGACCTGCAAAACTCTCATCTCAATTTCAAAAGACACGCTGAGCGTCTGGGCGCATTAGCCGAGTGCTTGGACTCTGTATGCGAGGACCGGGTCGGCCTCAGATTAGCATGTGACCCGTTCGGGCTCCATTCGAGCGCCTCCTCGAGTCGAGACTGTGCATACTGATGGCCAAATGTTCTTGCAGCATTTTGATCATTCAACTTCCATTCAGCTGTTCATGCTTCTCAGAGCGCAAGCGTGGGATCTGTGAACTGTCTTAACCCCGTTGACCCTGCGTGGCGGCAGACAGGCTTTTTTTTTTGCAGAAGTGAATGTGTTTCTTTTTTCTTTTTCACCCCCTTTGAATCTTTTCAGAGGCTTAAAGGCTTTTTTTTCAGCAGTTGTTTTATTTATAGGGAAGATAAGGTGTCACCGGTGATTTTAAATTTATCGAATGCAACTGCCACGACTCTGACCCTTGCCATTCTGTCATTCTAAACTCAGATAAAGTTGTAACACACGATCCCACACACAAAACAGAAGCCTGGATAAAAATGGGAGACGTCAGAACAGTCAAATCAGTGACATTTCATGAATGAATGACACTATTAGACAGACACTTGCATAAGGGTGGCAAGGCTAGCTAGTAGAAACAGGATTTTGTATCCTTTTGTGTTCATATGAATATATATATATATATATATATATATATATATATATATATATATATATATATATATATATATTTTTAAATCTTGCAAATGGGTTTACCTTTATTTCAACTTCTATACAATTTTTACTGGCTTGGAATAAGATCTTAATCCAACCCTTCATCAGGACGATGAAACAAACTCAGAGGTGTGTGTTAACACACTGCCATGCATGTGCCTCATGCTACAGACCGCTCAGGCCAAACAGGGGTAATTTATGACGTGTCTCACCATCACACCCAGATGGTCAGTTGGATGATGAAGCTGGTAGGAAGAAACTGGATCCATATAGTAACTCATGGTGGTCTGTGGAGCCGCACTGCAAGCCTGGAGTGGGGGAAGAGCACATATCCTTCTTAAAACAAAAGTAAAATTATTTGACGTCTAAGATATACATCCTTGAAGCAAACAGTAATTATATTAAATACAGCTTCCTCAAATAAGCAAAGTTGTATAGGATTAGATTAAATATTAGTACGCTGAATAGGTTTCGGAAACAATATAGGCTACTAATTCCAGGGAGTTTCCTAGATTTTTCAAGAATTTCATGTTAAACTTGTTATGGTTATGTAATAAAGACTACATATGTCCCAACTGTAAGCAAGTATAGAAACAAACAAATTCCTGTGCAAATGTGTTTCAAAGAGGAAAAAAAAAAAATAAAAAAAACAGTTACAACACTAATCTGAACTGCAAGGGTCTCTTCGACATGTCCTTGTCCATCAATCAGTCCCTGTTTATCTGAGACACAATTCTGCAGCAGATGCACTGCTAACCTCAACGTCTAATCACCTGTCACTCAAATGCAGGACAGCTACAAAATAATGGCACACTAAAAGAAGTACACACAAATGCAAACCTATTATTATTATTATTAGAACTGAATATGCCACTGATCCAATACCCAGGGCCAGTGAAAAAAGGTAGAACCGAGGAAAAAAAAAAAATTGATATGATTCTCTAACAAATGGAAAAGATTGGAATTGGATTCGGAAAAGATTTTTTTGGGAACTGTAAATGTTTACATATAAAGAGACTTGATTGTATTGTTTGTTTGTTTTTGTTTTTTTTTTTGTTAGGATTGACTATTATTATATTGTTGTTTTATTTTTATGCTATGTTTTTAGCTATGTCTTTTGTCTTGTATGTTGTTAAATGCTTCAGTTAAAAAAAAATCAGTTTAAAGTTTAGTACTGTGTATTGAAAATAAATAGAGTAAAGAAAAAGTAGTATTGTGCTGTTGAACACAATAATAATAATAATAATAATAATAATAATAATAATAATAAAAGAAGAAGAAGAAGATGGGGGATACATGGCTTAAAGAAGAAGCTGTTAGATATCAGAATCTGTTGCAATAATGTATCAGTATTACTCGAGCAGGTCATCAAAGTACATGATATCTGATAACACAATGCTGCATCATCATGCTCCTCAAATACACGCATTGTAAAGAGCCTGCTTTCAATCCAGATTATACTAGACTGTTGTTTAATGTATAACTACTGTATAATTTATGCGCTCATTAATGTTAATTAATTAATTGTTTGGAAATGTCTTGCTTTTAAAATACATTACACTGTATGATAGGTCACAGTTATGAACCAGTAACCATTAAACGTCTCAGAAATCGTTAAAAGCTTAATAGCTGAGCATGCACACTTGAGCGCCTCCGTATGTCCAGCCTTCTCTTTAGTTTTCCTTTCTTCCCTCCCTCTGGTCATCCCTTGCCATCCCTTTATCACTGTTTACTGCTGGAGGCATTGGCCGAGAGAGCTGGAACCCAGCTGTGAGGGTTCTGTTTGTGGAGGGAAGTTGGGATGCACACACACACACACACACCTCAGCCACTGGTCTGCCTGTCAGTTTGTGTGTGTGTGTGTGTGTGTGTGTGTGTGTGTGTGTGTGTGTGTGCGCGTGAGCATCTTGAACTGTTTAAGAATTCTACCTATGTAAATCCTAGACAAGTTTTGAAGTGCCTTTAACACTTGGGTCATCTAGAGAGTGCCCTGGTATTCACTCACCTCAGACTAAATGAATGATGTTCTTTTAGGAAAAAACTGAATACTGAAATTGTTTATTTATTTATTTATTTATTTATTTATTTATTTATTTTTATTTTTGTTGGATGCAAAACATTAGCAAGAAACACGCCAGCTGTTTCGTTAAGCATGCCTACAAATGCACAGATTGCACACAATCCAGAAACACATGCATATTAAAGTAGGTCCATGTGGACTTTCAGGCATTTCCTGAAGACAAGCAACTTCAGTGCCAGCACTCAGGTGAAAATCTCCATCATCAATTCAGAGAAATGTGTTATTATTATTATTATTATTATTATTATTATTATTGCAAAGGAAAATAATGCTAATTTAGCATAGTTGCATAATCTACTGCATAATACTGACATGTTCCAAGCCCAGAACCCTTTCTCTTTCTCAAACACAAGTTTGCCCGCAGCACTCCGACTCAAGCACCACTTGCCCGCTGTCCATTAAACACTCCCCGGTAAATGAATGCCCTCTCTCACTCAGCTTAATAACACACAATAAGAAACACACTATCAACTTAATAAAACAATAATAACATAACTCTGTACGTACCGTGGTCGAGGTGGAAGAACTCCTGGAAGTGAACGACTCGGTGCTTTCGTGCGTTGTACCTGGCGTTGAAGCGCGCGCCGCGTCTTTTGGGAACAGAAGGATAAAGAGCGCTCAGTGCTCAGTGCGAGCGCGCTCCCGCCCTCGGCCAATTAGCGCGCGCGCCTCACAGCTCGCTCCAGCAGTCAACCCCCCACCCCCGCCCCCCCGCAGCGCGCGCGCGTGCATACACTGCGTGAGTGATGGGAGAACCCAGAGATCCAGGAGTTTTCATTCACAGCACTGGTGTATGTTTGAGTTTGGAAGTACGTTAAAGTAGGAGGAAGTGAGAGCATGCATATGGGTGAAGAAAAAAAAAAACAAAACAAAACAAAAAAAACAGGATTCAGTGAAAAATACTCGGCAGCCACTCTGAGTAGGTTTATTCATCTTAAGAAAAATAACGGGAGTGAATACTGTCTTGTTCTTCATTATGGAACACGGCGTATACCTCGAGTTATGTTTTGCTTCAATTAGAGGCTAAGTACTTGTAAGCCAATAGAAGTTAAAGCATTAAAACGATCTCAAATCTTTGAAAGACATTCGAATGAGTGAAGAAAAATTCAAACAAGCGAGACAATTTGTCAATTTTGTTAAAGTTGTCAAATAAAGTAATGCTAATATTTAACCCTAGTATATTTTACAAATATACAGATTAAGTAGAGATGGCGCGATACCGCTTTTTCTTAAGTATTTCGACACCTGACCATGGCCCCCGTATGTGAGCCTTCCCTAAAATTTTGCCACAAAATTGGAGACACATGATTGTCTAGAATGTCTTTGTAGAGACCCAAATCTATTCCATCATGGCGCTGCTCCTGTGCACAATGCCAGGTTTATGAAGACATTGTTTTCCAGGTTGAACTCAAGTGAAAGAAAGTGGCCTGCACAGAGCCCTGACCTCAACCCCACTGAACACCTTTGGGATGGATTGTGATGCCAATTGCGCCCCAGTTCTCCTCACCCAACATCAGTGCCTGACCCCACTCATGCTCTTGTGGATAAATGAATACAAATCCCCATAGCCACGCCCCAAAACCTAGTGGAAAAAGCCTTCGCAGAAGAGTGGAGGGTAATATAACAGCAAAGTAAGGACCAACTCCATATTAATATCATGCCTTTGGAATGAGATGTTCAACAAGCACATACAGTGAGGGAAAAAAGTATTTGATCCCCTGCTGATTTTGTATGTTTGCCCACTGACAAAGAAATGATCAGTCTATAATTTTAATGGTAGGTTTATTTGAACAGTGAGAGATAGAATAACAACAAGATAATCCAGAAAAACACGTGTCAAAAATGTTATAAATTGATTTGCAATTTAATGAGGGAAATAAGTATCTGACCCCTTCTCAATCATAAAGATTTCTGGCTCCCAGGTGTCTTTTATACAGGTAACGAGCTGAGATTAGGAGCACACTCTTAAAGGGAGTGCTCCTAATCTCAGCTTGTTACTTTTATAAAAGACACCTGTCCACAGAAGCAATCAATCAATCAGATTCCAAACTCTCCACCATGGCCAAGACCAAAGAGCTCTCCAAGGATGTCAGGGACAAGATTGTAGACCTACACAAGTCTGGAATGGGCTACAAGACCATTGCCAAGCAGCTTGGTGAGAAGGTGACAACAGTTGGTGCGATTATTCGCAAATGGAAGAAACACAAAAGAACTGTCAATCTCCCTCGGCCTGGGGCTCCATGCAAGATCTCACCTCGTGGAGTTGCAACGATCATGAGAACAGTGAGGAATCAGCCCAGAACTACACGGGAGGATCTTGTCAATGATCTCAAGGCAGCTGGGACCATAGTCACCAAGAAAACAATTGGTAACACACTACGCCGTGAAGGACTGAAATCCTGCAGCGCCCGCAAAGTCCCCCTGCTCAAGAAAGCACATATACATGCCCGTCTGAAGTTTGCCAAGGAACATCTGAATGATTCAGAGAACAACTGGGTGAAAGTGTTGTGGTCAGATGAGACCAAAGTGGAGCTCTTTGGCATCAACTCAACTCGCCGTGTTTGGAGGAGGAGGAATGCTGCCTATGACCCCAAGAACACCATCCCCACCGTCAAACATGGAGGTGGAAACATTATGCTTTGGGGGTGTTTTTCTGCTAAGGGGACAGGACAACTTCACCGCATCAAAGGGACGATGGATGGGGCCATGTACCGTCAAATCTTGGGTGAGAACCTCCTTCCCTCAGCCAGGGCATTGAAAATGGGTCGTGGATGGGTATTCCAGCATGACAATGACCCAAAACACACGGTCAAGGCAACAAAGGAGTGGCTCAAGAAGAAGCACATTAAGGTCCTGGAGTGGCCTAGCCAGTCTCCAGACCTTAATCCCATAGAAAATCTGTGGAGGGAGCTGAAGGTTCGAGTTGCCAAACGTCAGCCTCGAAACCTTAATGACTTGGAGAAGATCTGCAAAGAGGAGTGGGACAAAATCCCTCCTGAGATGTGTGCAAACCTGGTGGCCAACTACAAGAAACATCTGACCTCTGTGATTGCCAACAAGGGTTTTGCCACCAAGTACTAAGTCATGTTTTGCAGAGGGGTCAAATACATATTTCCCTCATTAAAATGCAAATCAATTTATAACATTTTTGACATGCGTTTTTCTGGATTTTTTTTTTGTTGTTGTTATTCTGTCTCTCACTGTTCAAATAAATCTACCATTAAAATTATAGAATGATCATTTCTTTGTCAGTGGGCAAACACAAAATCAGCAGGGGATCAAACACTTTTTTCCCTCACTGTACAGTATGGGTGTCATGGGCAGATGTGTACATACTTTGAGCCATATAGTGTATAAGAAAATTCAATCCTAACACATAAGTACAGTGTAAAGATTTCCAGTTACAAAGAAATCTATTCCAAAACCAATTCTAATCCAACTCACCATTTTAGATAGATAGCTAGATAGACAGATAGACAGACAGACAGACAGATAGATAGATAGATAGATAGATAGACAAACAGATAGCTATATAGACATAGATAGACAGACAGATAGATAGATAGATAGATAGATAGACAGACAGACAGAAAGATAGATAGCTAGATAGACAGACAGACAGAGAGATAGATAGATAGATAGATAGATAGATAGATAAACAGACAGACAGACAGATAGATAGATAGATAGACAGACAGATAGGCTTATAGATAAATAGATAGATAGATAGATAGATAGATAGATAGATAGATAGATAGATAGGCCATCTGAAGTCTAGTGGGAATCATAAGCAGGCAAACAGTTCATGTTTAAAAAAATTTTTATCTAAACATATGTATTTTATTTTACTTTCTTTATTTGTATTTTTCCTCAGTCCTTATCCTTGATACCAACTGATATGGACCCAACTTTCCAAAATCTGTGTAAAGTTTAGATTCGTAGACAGTAAGTGTTAGAGAGGATCTAAGATTATTGTTAAAGAACGACGGTCTTTCAATGTGCAGCAATGCTTTAAGGAATCTCCATTCTGCCTGAAAGTAGAGCTAAAGTGTTGAGAGAAGAGATCGCGTGTATGTGTGCATAACTCAGTTTTTCAAAACTCAACTTAATAAGTAGATAGATTTACATGGACATCTTATCTGTACACTGAACTTCATCTAACTCACTCTTACAGTATGTGTAACAGCAAAATCATAAGTGTGACTATATTAGACAACCATTACGTGACCGTCAGCTTGTACAGGAACAACTCTGAATGAGCTATTCTGAGTTATTACTTTAGCAGCAGCTGCTCGGAACTCATTGATCCAGTGGAAAGGCAGGAGGAAGGTGACCATATAAAGAGGAAGGGAAAAAGAGAGCCTGGCTGATGGGGGTCACAATCAGTGGATTTCCTGCAGGCCAGCGTATCCAGTGGGTCACTGCAATGCTTTAGCATGTGTATTGTTGAGCCGGAACGTGGGGAGAGTTTAAGGTGTGGTCGCTTTGGACATAATGTCCGAGGGAGGAAGTGTGTTCCGCTGAAGTAAAGGGTCAGCGTTGTGTTTCTGAATGAAGATCAGTGAAAATCGGCGAGTGAGTGGGAAAGGCAGAGTATTTCTCTAATGTCAGTCCAATGTGCAGCTGTGCTGGATTGAACTAATGACTAGCAAAAGTGTAGCTGTGTAATTCAGGAGTTTGTTTTTGAATGTAAGAGTGATTTCATGATTGGGTGCCGTTTATACGATGTAACTCTAAAAAAATGTATCTTTGCTTTTTCATTTTTCACCATTGAATACAATTAAATGTGTTAACCCATCCAAGGTAAGGGTTTGTTTATTGAAAACGGTTGTAGAGTGGAACGTTACAGAAATATTTTTAGCATAGAAAACATTTCTAATTAGCATCCATATTATCACAAGGACTTTAAAGACATTTGAATGATTTCATTCTCTTTTATATAATAATAACCGAGTAACATGTGACCTCCTCATAGGCTCCAGGCTCCCCTGTGAACCATTTTCTTCTTCCCGTGATGTTCAGTGAAATTCGGATGACACAACTTCCTGTTGACTTTCCTGTTGAATATTCCAAATATTTCATAGGGGTGAGTGTGGTCAGGTAACAAAGTTGACTGGGATGCAACTAAAAGCTATGACTCGTGGAAAAGGATGACATTTTAAATGAGATGGATTTCACCTTAATGCCACAATACATTTCTGAAGTACTTTAATGTTTATGTTGCAAGGTTACGTGTAAGTAAAATGATGTTTTTTTAAGTGCTGAAGAGGTTTTAAGCTATTTATCAGAAACCTGCATATAGGTTGTTGTTGGTTGCCTACGTTTAAATATTATTTATCTTTACTTTGCCTTTGCATATATATTTGTAAGAGGACTAACAGTGGAATCATGGAATCACCAACTGGATTTAAAGAAAAGTCTGAAGTGGACAAATGCAGAATTTATTCAGTTTTCCAAATTGTTATTCTGTTTATCATCTGGCCTTTCCCACACGTTGTCCTCTGTGACAAGCCAGCTTTGCCACTGTGTGTTTATCAGGCCACCACTTGCCTCTCATCTGCAACACCTTGAGCCTTTGTGATTACTCCCCCGGGATGACTCGCTCAAGCGTTTGTTTGAATTACAAAGTGCACGGTCAAAGACTGGCCATGCGGCTCCTTGGAAGTAAATCTGGAACTGCTTTCAAGTCTAAGGTGTGAGGTGTGAAGAGATGCCATGTCAACCTGTGCTGTCTTCATTGGACGGATTTCTCTGAAGCTGGGGTAAAAGGGGGCAACTGGTGATGGGCAACACATCAGGAGCAAAAGGGGAGAAAGATGAGTTATTGCCATGTGGAGAGGGGGTTTTAGAAGGGCACAGACAGACGCACGGCCGTCCAACGAGTCAAATTGCATGAAGGGGAGGATAAATGAGATCCAGATCTTCCTTGGATGCCTACAATGCTGTTCCAATTAGCAGGCTGTCTGGTTCAAAGGCAAGACCTCGATACACTTCTGCTCGGCATGATCCACATCTCATCACCTCCCCTTATGACTTTCACCTCCGTTATCACTCCGCTACCTTTTATCTCTCACTATCTCAAATTTAGATTTCAAGAATTTCGTCGGTGCATGACTACATCCGGTTAGTGTTTTACCGAAGCACATGCTTACAGTACGTGAGGGGGAAATGTTTCACTGAAAATATCAGTGTGCAAAAAAGAAATAATATAATTCATTTTTCTATTAATATAAAATACCATGTTCTGCTTGCATCATCAGTCAGTCCAATCCAGGCTCAAACAGAAAACTGGCTCGCATCAACACCAACATTCAAGTGAGCTTACGGTAACAAAGATATTTATTAGCATGTTGTGTTTACCTTTTATCAGTGCCACTTCTGTATTTTTATCTGTCCTGTGAGTTTTGGATAATCTTATGCTGTCTTTCTATAGGTGGCTTTCAGGCGAGCGTCATAGCAACAGTCACAGTATAAGATTTTAATCAAAAAATTTCTCACGTTGCCAGAACTTTGTTTTCCACTAGACTAAATCGACCGAAAATGAGTCCGTTGCATCATGTGTTCTAAGATGGCCGATCTCAATTCACAACCGAAGAGTTGTTTTACGATGTGTGCGTCTCAATCAGTTCCCTACCAGATCAGGGAGTCGGCCATTTTAAGGGTGGTTTCAATTGCAAAATCCTTCTACTGCACTGGAACGTTCGCTCCCTAAAATATCCCCCAACACACCGTAAAAAAACATGGATCATTGATGCTAACTTTTTCCTCTTACTGGAACTGACGTCGTGTTTTCTGAAGCCTCTCCGCTCGAAATAAATGGTGGAACAACTTTTGTCTACAAATGTAAGTAGCTTGTTATCTTTGTGGCTATCAAATGATTACATGTGTTAACGATTTTTAACTTTATTTGAGGTTCTATATATGGTTCGTTTGAGTCTAACAACTTTTATGTTTAATGATTTTTATGTTTTTTAAAATCACTAGATATTCTATGATCCTGCTTGAAGTACCATGACAGAAACGTGTGATTTTGCCGGCGTTTTCCAGCGTGTTTATGTAGTCATGTCGCCAGAAATCAAGTTATCAGTGTCCCAATGTGTCGTGAGCCAGGGTCCTTACAGTGCCTGAACTCATGAACACAGTATACTGGTTCATGACCTAGGGAGCTGATAGAGACATACCCAATGTGTGACATTGTGCGGCTAAAGGCCAACTTAACTTACAGGCGTAATTTATATGAACACTCACACAGAGCATGTAACATACACCTAGCTGAAGTGCATGTCAATACCTCAAAATTTACTGCTGTTCAAGCTACACATTTAAGCTACTAATTTCTCCCTTGCAATTTTTGCTGCTCAAGGTCCTTTACTCTTTTGAATTTACCTCTCCATTGTATCATTCCTTTACTCTTTGTATTTTTCTTATATTGTCACATGTAATCTCCCCTGTTTTACTTTCTCCTAGTTTATATGAGTGGCTTCTGATGAGTGGTTGGTGGTGGGTTAAAAAATTATGTTCACTTGTTAAACCTTTTTTTTTTTTTTCATTTTAACTAATTCTGTTCTTCTTTGCCTGTTCTCTTTTTTCCTCATACCCCTTGCTTGGCTGTCTGTCTTCTCTGTGTCTGCTCTGTGTTCATGCGTTACATTAAGCAGATAGCCATCATCACTCACACAGTGTGACTGCTTTACTGCAGATGTCCACCCCACCACCGTCATGGCACCTTCAGAGCGTGCAAGTGCAACGCTCCGTGTAAAACCACATTTCTTCTGCGTTTCTTCTCAGTCTTTTTTTTTTTCCTCTAACAGAATTAAACCCTAAGTATCATGTCTGTTATTTGAAGACAGTCAGCTTGCTTTCCAGACACAAATCAGACTTAGTTATAGACTTCCTGGTGAGAATACTCATTTAATTCAAGGCTGCGTTTAAAATGAAACTGCAGAGATTGGCCAGAGATCTCAGTGAGCATATATGTTTTCTTAATACTCAACAAAACCACATTGCATCAAAGCGTGTATTGGCCGTCGATCACTATGTCCTCGTTTAATCTTTGCACATGCGGCTGACGTCGCAGAGACGTTTTAATCAGAGTCTCACTGGCCGGTGCTTGAGTGCTAGCAGACCTCACATCTTCCGTCTTCCTTTTTTTTTTTTTTTCTGTCTCAGGCCTCCTTTCTAAAGATAACCCCTGACAGGTTATATTAATGAGCTTTTATTATTCTGCCGATTGCTGCAGCTTTTGTCAGCTTTTCTAAAAGGAAGCAGGGGGAGATAGCAAGAGAAAGAGGAGAGTAACATCCACATCTTTCCACTCCGCTCTTACAGGAGATCTCAGTTCCCTTTGATTCACTGCCCGACACTTTCTCCAGGAGAAACTGCCCCACAGATGTTCCTCCAGAGACTACAAAGAAGGAGGCCTTTATGAGGAGCGAGTCTATTTCAGGTCCTCTGCATTTCCAAGCTGTGTGGCTTTGAAAGGTGCAGGGCCCTCTCCTTTTTTTTTTTTTTTTTTCTACTGAAGTCCTGTTTTTATTCTTTCCTGATATTTTTAGATTAAAGCCTCCATTGTAAAGACAAAAGCAAGGATGTAATATTTCATGACACTGTTGACTTGTGATCATCCAGTCCTATCTAGACAAAATAAGACCCCTGGCATTAATGAAGAGAGGGGAAAGTGAGGAAATTTGGTTTCACGGTGACTTTATAGCAATTATGACCCAAATAGAGTCTCTGTTAGCAAAGCGACTTGGAAATTTCCCTGCTTTTCGCAGGTTCACGACTGAATACTGGCAGAACTCCCATGAACAGGGGATGAACTGAGACTTTGTTGCACCCTGAGAAGCTGCATTCTCAGGGAGAGGCTTTAGCCCTCAATATTATCTTTAATTAAGTGCCCAATCCCCTTTAAGAGCTGTGCAAACAGCTAATAAACAGGGCTCACTAAGGCACACAAACATTCTCCAAATTTGATGCTTCGAATAGTGCACAGCCTTCTCCAGATGTTTTTTGTTTTTTTGTTTCAGGATGATTCCATTGGGCTGGACCTAGAGAAAGGGAACCTCAGTCTAAGCGTGACACGAAGCCTGGACCTATGTGCAGGAACTCACTCTGAGGACTATTGTCTTCCAACATTGACATGGGGTTTGGGAGCAGGGAGTGGTGAACAACTGGTCTATCCCTGAGATATGTTGACCGCCACCGGATGCTGGACTGATCCACTGAGGTACGAACACTGACCAACAGTAAGAAAAGGCCACAAGGATCAAGCCCTTATGGAGTGTTACAAAACGTGGTGAGGACACGTGTAAAGTGTTGCAGCTTGCATGGACGATATAGTCTGTGTTCGTTGCCTGCAAAACTAGCACATGTTTCTGGGTTTAACGTCACGCCAGACAGGTGTTTATGCTCAGAAGACATCTTTATGGTGAAATATCACAGTTAAGGGCTGCATTTTGTCTGAAAGTAAGAGTGAGGTGAGAAAGGTTAAAAAAATGAAGGAGACTGAGAAAGGGAAGAAAAATTTTGGACACTAGTTCAGTATGGCCTTGATAAGATGTTGGGATGGGTCCAATGCAAAATATATGCAACCGAGCACTAAGCACCTGGTAATACTCTTCATTAGTGGCTGATGATACGACACACATGCACCAGCACAACTAAATACATTACACACACAAACACATTCAGTTAGGCAAGGAGCCTAGAGATGATGGGAATCCTTGCATTAGGCCATAGGGCTGTAAAAATGGGAAGCTGACTTATGATCACTTCCCATTTCCTCAAATCTATGAAGAGTTACACTAGAATACACTGTATAGACTACTGCTGATGGCCACCATGCATGTACAAAGATCAGCCATAACATTAAAGCCACCTGCCTAAAATTGTGTAGGTCCTCCTTGTGTCAGCAAAACAGCTCTGACCCATTGAGGCATGGACTCCACAAGACCTCTGAAGGTGTGCTGTGGTATCTGGCACCAAAACGTTAGCAGCAGGTCCTTTAAGTCCTCTAAGTTGCAAGGTTGGGCCTCCATGGATCAGACTTGTTTGTGAAGCACATCCCACAGATGCTAGTTCAGATTGAGATCTGGGGAATTTGAGGCCAAGTCAACACCTTCGACCCTTTGTCATGTTTCTCAAACCATTCCTGAACAATTTTTGCAGTGTTGCAGGGTGCATTATCCTGCTGAAAGAGGATAAAGAGGCCACTGCCGTTAGGGAATACTGTTGACATGAAGTGGTATACTTGAACTGCAACAATGATTAGGTAGGTGATATATGTCAAAGTAACATCCACATGAATGCCAGGATCCAAGGTTTGCCAGCAGAACATTGTCCAGAGCATCACACTGCCTCTGCTGGCTTCCTTCTTCCCATAGTGCATCCTGGTGCCATCTCTTCCCCAGGAAAGTGACACACACACACACACCCACCATCCACATGACGGAAAAGAAAACATGATGGGCTAGCCTTAGCTCCCAACGCACATCAATGACCCTTGGGCACACATGACCCTGCTGCCAGTTTACCGTTTTGTCCTTCCTTGGAACACTCTTCATAGGTACTAAGCACTGAATACCAGGAACACCCCACAAGACCTGCTGTTTTGGAGATGCCCTGACCCAGTTGTCTGGCCATCACAATTTGGCCCTTGTCAAAGTCACTCAGATCATTACACTTGCCCATTTTTCCTGCTTACAACGCACCGACTTTGAGAACTGACTGTTCACTTACTGCCTAATGCATTCCACCCCCTGACAGTTGCCACTGTAATAAGATAATCAATGTTATTCCCTTCACCTGTCAGTGGTTTTAATGTTATAGCTGATCGATGTAGTGTCATTTTGACTATTTACCTTGGTATTATGCTATCTGACCTATAGCTAAATGAACTAGCCTAATAATCATTTTCATGCTACTTCAGTTTGAACTTGTTTGAACAGTCTGATAAATGATTTCAAAAATATAGCTAGCTACGTCAGACCTCTAGTGTCAATGCTGGAAAGGGATTAAGGTGGAAAGACCGCAAAAACTATGGGAAAACATTGGCCTCCGGTGCCCCGATGTGTCAGGGTCCTTATATGGCTTGTGTTTTGTTTTGTTTTTTAATTAATTTATTTAATTTTCCATTTACTTATTTGTTTGTTTGTTTACAGCATAAAATATAGGACATAGAATTATGGGGACATTTAATGGTCCTCAAAATGCATTTTACTTTTTTTTTTCCTTTTCATTTAACCATGTACAGAGATACAGGGTTCAATAGGGGAAAACCTATACCAACAATTCTGTGTGTGGGTGTGTGTGTGTGTGTGTGTGTGTGAGAGAGAGAGAGGGAGAGAGAGAGAGAGAGAGAGAGAGAGAATTATGATGAATATTCAAATGAATGATTCCAGCTGCTTCATCTTTGCATCTCACTGAGGATCTCTCTTTGTCCTGCACTGAGAAATGCCGAAAACAAACTAACAATATGTCACTTGAAGACATCCAAATGGCCTCTTTCATTTAGATTAGTTACACTGCACTACAGTAGCTTAGTACTAATAAGGAAATATGTGAGCTTGTCCAACAAACACACATTTTACATCCATTACTAGCATTATAAATATCCCTCTCAGCTATTTCATTTTAAAACCCAATAACGCTGACGGATGTTGACCCTAATGGTTTATATGAATAAAAGAGGACAATCAGGGCAAAGTTGGAGATCAGAACAATGCACTGCTGATCGTTCTGAAACACAGGTTCTTCCTCTTAAGCTCTTCCTTTGTATGATTCTATGAAACTATAAAAAGGGGTTTCCCTAGAGAACGAATACAAAGAACCCCAAAATGATTGTCCTAGGGTTTGCTTTTCTTTGCTTTCTTGTGGTGGAGCCTCTCTCTAGCAGGTGAAACTGTGCTGCAGCAAACAGGACAGACTAGAACTAGAAACAAGTTACCGATAAATATAATGGAAAACACCTCGATAGCTCAGTTGGTAGTGGATCAGACTTGTCCTTCAACTCTAAGCTTATTATTTAGTTGAGTATTTAAAATTATACAATTGAGTAACTAATATGGGGGGTTGTTTTTTTTTTTACTAACTACAGTGACATTAATAGAAAAAGGTATGGAGGTGTGAGAGTCCTGTGAGTTTAAAGGGATATTCTAAGGGACCAGGGTTCAAGCTGTGATACGGTAAAGGATGATGACAAGCCAATGGCGAGCCTCAATTCTACAAGTCTCTGGGGCTGTTCGGGAGGGATAAATACCATTTGTCCAAAAGATATTCCTTCAGCTGGCATTTTGAAGATAATTATAATGATGATAATGAGTCTTTATTGGTCACATATACATATACACAGTGAAATTATTTTCTTCGCATACCCCAGCGTGTCAGGAAGCTGGGATCAGAGCGCAGGGTCAGCCATTATACAGCGCTCCTGGAGCAGAGAGGGTTAATGGCCTTGCTCAAGGGCCCAACAGTGGCAGCTTTGCAGTGTTGGTTCTTGAACCCCCGACCTTCTGATCAGTAACCAAGAGCCTTAACGCCTTAGTGCTGGAGAGAGCTGCGTAAAATCCCATAAGTGTTTAATTGGGTTGAAATTTGGGGTGACTGTGAAGGCATTTTCATTCTCATTCTCATCAGACCATTCACTGATGCCTCATGCCCTGTCAATGGGGGCGGAGTCATCCTGAAGAGACCACTCCCAGCAGGATAGAAATGTTTATCATACGTATTATATTACTTTAGTTGTCACCTTATTTGACTGGTTGTTTTACTTGAATGGGTTTAATCCCAACCCTAATGACTCAAAAAAAAAATAAGCAGGGATATGAATTCAATTTGAATTCAAAGGACAATTATAATAAAAATGTGGTCTGTGTATGGAGCATTCAGGAATAAAAAGCACATTTTACTCAACATTATTGATTTTTTTTTCTTTTTTTAATGAGAATAATATGTGAATAGTTGGACGTTTACTTCGTTCATAGTATAAATCTGTTCTGAGGCAGTGTGTGGAATCCTGCTCATTCAATTATTCATTCATTCACTTGTTCATTTTTGTTTTTACTGTTAAATTGTTCCGTGGTTGTACACGGTTTTCAACTTAGAGGTTTAAAAGAAATGATTTGCCTGGCAAAATGAAGAAAAGAAAAGAAAAGAAACTATCATATTGCATTTATGTGTTAATATGTAAATCTTTAGAGTTTGTGAACATGCTGCAAATAGAGGATTCTTCTTTAATCACAGTGTGCTAAAATTCCACTCAGGAATCACCTCATCCAGGTGTTTCATCTAGCATTAATGTCTTAGTCTTAGCATTACCCAGTGCCAGATGTGTATTAAGCACAAGCTTCATTTATAGCAGATCAGAGAAGCCTAATCTGAGTGTCAGGTCTGGAGCCTTGTTTACAGAGTGGAGCTGTAATTAACATTGGGATGGCTGGTTCTTGGGAGAGGGAGACGGGAGTTGGGCGCAGGGGCCCAGATTACAACCACATAAATAATCAGCCTCAATTCTCACTGCTGCTATCACTGCTACAGTCTAGAGCTGTGGAACTCCCACATCCTCTCTACAGAACAGATCAGGCACACACACACACACACACACACACACACACACACACACACACAAACTGACCTACTCCTACCCAACTGAGACTGAGGTATTTTTATTCTCAGAGCTGATGTTTGAAGGATCTAGAGTCCATCCTGTACGATGATATTTGTTAAGGAAATAGCCTGAGCGCCATTCCTTCTTCTCCTTCTCTCCCCCTATCTCTCTCTCTCTCACACTCTCTCTCGCTCACTTTTTCTTGATTAGATAAAGTTTCCACTGCTCTTATCATTCGCCATCACAGTACAGTTTGTTTCTCTTCATTTCATTTCAGCTTTCATCAATCTACTCTGGGCCGAGCCAATACGTTATGCAGCTGCTTTTTTGTTTTCTTTAGTTTCTTTAACCTTTTTTTTTTTTATGAACTGAAACTTACACTGTCGTCAGTTAAGCATAAACTCTCTGTGATGGTAGTTAGAGCAGCTACTGTAGAGCCAAATATGCCAAAGCCCTTGTATAAGATATAGGCTATAGATAAAGAATGCACCAAAATATACAGGTGTGTGTGTGTGTGTGGGAGAAAGAGAGAGAGAGAGAGCGAGAGAGAGAGAGAGAAGAAGAAGAGTGGGTGTGCATGATTGTGTGCATTTGTGTGCCTGTGCCTTGCATTTTTTTTTTACATTCCTTAGTTTACATTCTTTCACATACAGCTGTTGACTTTGATTTAGCAGCTGTTTTGGCAAATAAATAAACAAATAAACATCTTATACAACTATTCAGTAAATTGTCTGAATAATAGTTTTTAGTTTTATATTACCTATTGTTATACCATATTAGTATCTATTTGTAATTTTGCACAATACTGCACAAATACCTCATACACATCCAAACAGTCTCTGTGTAGGATTATGAAAACACAGTAATATATATTTTTCCTTTACTTGCTATATAACTTCATTTTTTTTTTATTCATTCTTTTTATTTTAGTTATATTATTTCTATTTCCAATTTCATTGTATAAGGAAGCTGTGTATATTACGAAAGTTCTTGAATCACAAATAAGTGAAGACGGATTAATCTTAATATGAACTGAATTAAAATGAATCTCCACAGTATTACTGGGAGGGATTCTGACATTAGCTCTTTATAAATCCCTTTTTTATTTATGGGAATTATATTTCATGTATCTGTATCTGTATTTGTAGTGCATTTGAATGCAATGAAATATAAAGTGTTGGTTGACATGAAGGGAGTGAATTTTCTTTTGAGAGCAGCTCCTGGTTGAAAATGCCTTCTGAAGCTCAACTGCGCCCTCTATCAGTAACCTGTCACAACTACACAAGTCAAATACACACTATAAAATAATCACACAGACTTCTTAAAAGTGCAGTACAATTGAACTTTTTAGAAACTGATATCAGAGAAGAGCGGAGGCACGGTGGCTTAGTGGCTAGTACATTTGCCTTCGAATCCCACCTCCGCTCTGTGTGCGCGGAGTGTGCATGTTCTCCCTGTACTTCAGGGGTTTCCTCCGGGTACTCTGGTTTCCTCCTCCAGTCCAAAGACATGTGCTGCAGGTTGATTGGCATTTCCAAATTGTCCATAGTATTGAATGTGTGTGATTGTACCCTGCGATGAGTTGGCACCCCGTCCAGGGTGTCCCCCACCCTGTGCCCCAAGTTCCCTAGGATAGGCTGTTGGCTCCCCAATGCTATGGAAGATAATCGGTACAGAAAATGGTAAATGGTCTGCACTTATATAGTGCGATATAGCGCAGAGCTGCCATGCAATGCGCTAACTTGCCATCGGGAGCAACTTGGGGTTCATCGTCTTGCCCAAGGACACTTCGGCATGTGGAGTCACATGGGCCGGGAATCGACCCGCCAACCCTACGATTAGTGGACAACCTGCTCTACCACCTGAGCCACAGCCACCACATGGATGGATGGATGAATGGATGGATGGATGGATATCAAAGAAACAGGGAAGGGTATGAATAGTCTAGCATGGCTAATACCTCCCTCTCTTTTAATGGAAAAAAATACAAAAAAAGCTTTTCCTTTTTTAAATGGATAATTTGTTTATATTTGTGAAACCAAGAACAACAGCACCACCAATGGTCATAACTAAAAATACACAGACTAGTATAAAGTAAAGGCTGGAGCTGACTTCTTTCTAGCCCAGACTGTAGATTCATAGAGCTCATCAGTCACTTAGTGATTATCATGTCATGTTATGATAATCATGTCATTTATACTTGGTGAAAGACCCCTAAATTTGGTGTTCATTGGAGATGAAATAATTAACGCACCATCAGAAGTGTTTGAGAAGGTACACATGAAATACAATAGCAGGTGTAATAAACATGAAAGAAGTGAGCACAATTGTTGTTGTTGTTGTTTGCTTTTTTTATTTTTTTTTTGTTTATTGTGCTTGCTGCTTGAAAGAGACATTGATTGTTGATGATAACAGACTAGAACCACTTGGAAACATGAATGGTGTAGCCTATACTGTATGTTTTTCAACGAGTGTGTTCCTAAGTGTATGTGCATGCATAATGGATTTATGCCTATGATGAGACCTGTGCTCAAGGTCATACTCAGCCATAATGCTTATATAATACTAACACCATGCTACTGATAGGAGGTCCTTCAGCCTTTAGTACCTTGTGTCTTTGTAATTAATTTGAAAATCACATAATAACCAGGAAGCCGCTATGAAAAGCAAATATGGATGTAATTATCTTAATGGCCCAAAACCATGCACAGAGCAGTTGGAAGAGTACTAATCTCACTAGCATGTGGTTCACAGGCAGCAATGCAAATAAATCCATCTGCAAACTTTATTATAATGTCCTTCTTGTGTTTGTTATATAACACTGGCAGTGGTTCTGATGCTTTACAGCATGGGGAAGAATGTTGTGGGGTTTTGGCCAGGGTGTTCAGAGCAGTGCCCTTGCAGACACACACACACACACACACACACACACACACAACCAACTTCTTCTTCTTTCTTTGAAGTTTTGATGAAAGAAAGAAAGAAAGAAAGAAAGAAAGGTGGCAATACCCCAGCTCCGGCATCTGATGAACTGTGTGTTTGTTCGGGCATGGCCACGTCTGTTTCCGGTTTCACACATTTGTTTGTGCCCTGGGGAGAAGGGGCCAAAGAGGTTAAATGAAAAATTCACCCTGAACGTCTCACATGTTAATCTTTAAGAATTAACATGTGGTCACCGATGACATCCAAGATATAGTTTGTAATGAAATTTCAGTTTTAGGTCTATTTTCACTCTCCTGCATAATCCCTAATGCTGTTCGACTACCTGCTGATAGTGGGATTTAGCTCTTGCCTCATCTTTACTAAAACAAGCAATGCAGCAGTGCTTTAGTCCTTTAGTCTGTCCTGATCTCTCACCTATTCATCTATACTCTCTTCTCAAACTTTGCTCCCAAAGCTTGATCTTTAATGCTAACACCACTGTGCTTGTCGTCTTGTCGATCACTAACTAGCTGAGCCGAGTCTCTGACCATCTGCAGTAACAGTCGTCAGTTGTAAAGCTGCATTGCACCGCACTGCACTAATTGTACAGTGGTGCTTGAAAGTTTGTGAACCCTTTAGAATTTGTCTACCTATCTGCATAAATATGACCTAAAATATCATGATGATAAAGAGAACACAATTAAACAAATGAGACAAAAATATTATACTTGGTCATTTATTTATTGAGGAAAATAACTCAATATTACATATCTGTGAGTGGTAAAGGTATGTGAAACTCTAGGATTAGCAGTTAATACGAAGGTGAAATTAGAGTCAGGTGTTTTCAATCAATGGAATTACAATGTGAGTGTGTGAATAAGCGCTGTGTTTTATTTTAAGAACAGGGATCTATCAAAGTCTAATCTACACAACACATGTTTATGGAAGTGTATCATGGCACTAACAATGGAAATTTCTGAGGAGCTCAGAAAAAGAGTTGTTGACGCTCGTCAGGCTGGAAAAGGTTATAAAACCATCTCTAAAGAGTTTGGAGTCTTTAAACCAATCCACAGTCAGACATATTGTGTACAAATGGAGGAAATTCAAGACCACTGTTCCCCTCCCTAGGAGTGGAGACCAACAAAGATCACTCCAAGAGCAAGACATGTAATATCCTACAAGGTCACAAAGGAGCCAGGGTAACTTCTAAGCAACTAAAGGTCTCTCTCACATTACCTAATGTTAATGTTCATGAGTCCACCATCAGGAGAACACTGAACAACAATGGTGTGCATGGCAGGGTTGCAAGGAGAAAGCCACTGCTCTCCAAAAAGAACATTGCTGCCCTTCTGAAGTTTGCTAAAGATCACATGGACAAGCCAAAATGCTGTTGGAAAAATATTTTGTGGATAGATGAGAGCAAAATAGAATTTTTGGTTTTAATGAGAAGGGCTATGTTTGGAGAAAGGAAAACACTGCATTCCAGCATAAGAACCTTATCATATCTGTGAAATGTGGTGGTGGTAGTCTTGTGGTTTTGCTGCATCTGGGCCAGGACGGCTTGCCATCATTGATGGAACAATGAATTCAGAATTTTATACCAGCGAATTCTACAGGAAAATATCAGGACATCTGTCCATGAACTGAATTTCAAGAAAAAGTGTGTCATGCAGCAAGACAATGATCCTAAACACGCAAGTCATTCTAAAGAAGAATAAGGTTAAGTTTTGGAATGGCCAAGTCAATGTCATGACCTTAATCCAATAGAAATGTTGTGGAAGGACCTGAAGCAAGCAGTTCATGTGAGGAAACCCGCCAACATCCCAGAGTTGAAGCTGTTCTGTACTGATGAACGGGTTAAAATTCCTCCAAGCCGATGTACAGGACTGATCAACAGTTACCGGAAATGTTTAGCTGGAGTTATTGCTGCACAAGGGGGTCACACCAGATACTGAAAGCAAAGGTTCACAAACTTTTTCCACTCACAGATGTGTAATAATGGAACATTTTCCACAATAATGATATGACCATGTATAATATTTTTTGTTGCATTGGTTTAATTGGGCTCTCTTCATCTATGTTTAAGACTTATGTGAAAATATGATAATGTTTTAGGTCATATTTATGCAGAAATCTAGAAAATTCTAAAGGGTTCACAAACTTTCAAGCAGCACTGTACATCCACTTGATGTACAGTGCTGCTTGAAAGTTTGTGAACCCTTTAATCAACCCTTTAATAAACCCTTTAATTAACTCTCATTAATATGACTTTGAACATGATGTTGCTGGACAATGCGTGTGAGAAAACACATTTGTTTTTCGCTTCTTTATTTTGGTTTTTGCACGTAGATGCTAAAAGTGAAATCTGACTATTCTCCCTTAAGTGTTTGAGATTGCTGAAATGCTTGTTTCTCCTATTCGCCATCATGGGAATTGTACTAGTAGAGCAGACAGTTGCGCATTTCTTACAAGAATGTCAAAAATACCAAAGCAACCAACAAATTTGCACATTAACATGTCACAAATATTTTAGTATAAAAAGAATTCCATGTGTTTTAGGGAGGAGGTTTCCATTTACCTGATATATTATTCAGACACACATAGCCTATGTATGTATCATCAGTGTCAGCAAAAATGACTAATACGCCATAGTAGCTCTTTAAGAGTAAGATCTCCTTGATCCCCTATGCACTTACACAAACCTTTGAGTTTCACAGGGTCATGCACGTGCGTGTAAATAGTTGGACAGAGAAGCATATTCAGATGCTAAATCTGCCTCTAAACTGGACCACAGAGCCCTCTGGTGGCAAAGAACGGTCATGGCAGCCGTCCCAGACAAGGGATCAATAGTGCTGCTTTATTAGATCCAGATTTGACCGTCGGAGGCCACAGATGAATGAGTTTTGTAGTCTGGTGAGCGGCCGGCGTTGAGTTCAGACTGTCAGACATGTCTGGTGGGGGTTTGAGGAGAAAGAGAGTAAAGGAGGGGTGGGCCTCAAGGCAAATGCCAGAGAAAAAGAGTTTGGTACGGTAAAACCCGAGAGTCCCCAAGCCGCTTTTACAGAAACAACACTCTCTCTCACGGAGTGGGCGGCAAGTGAAATGAAAGGTGACAGAGTATTCATTTCAGATGCTTTTTTTTTCTCTCTTGAAGGTCTCACTAAAAGGTTGGTGAATGATGAGCGCTTACCAGATTTCCTGAAGGGAGGTAATTTTCAATTTTCTCCACGTGCAGTTCAGAATTTTCTGCTGAGGGATCGTTTTTTCCCATAATAATAGATTCCAAGATAGATGGTTTCTGTGTTTCACTAAGAGCTTGTGAGTGAGAAGATAAGCGATTCTCTAATAGAGGGAATGAAGGCGATATACGATTAGGTGTTTGAAAAAAGAGAGCGAAAGAAAGATTTTCATATATCTCCATCCATCCATTTTCTATACCGCTTATCCTTCCTTCAGGGTCACGGGGGAACCTGGAGCCTATCCCAGGGAGCATCGGGCACAAGGAGGGGTACACCCTGGACAGCGTGCCAATCCATCGCAGGGCTTTTCATATATCTGGTTCACAATATGGTTTTCTAAGTGAGTGTTTGGTCCATGGTTCCTCATTTGTAAGTCACTTTGGGTAAAAGCATTTGCTAAATGAATAGATGAAAATGTGTGACACTTGTACCATAGGAATAGAAGTTAGTTAAATCTCACAACTGCCAGAGAGCCACTGTTGGCTAAGAATGTAAGTGTTAATTTCTCTTCTTCTTTGCAGAATGACCCGTGGGAGAACTGGAGCTGCTGGGTGTGTTCTGTATACCAAACGTAATTATATAGCGAGCATAATTTAAGTCTTAACTACATTCTAAGCTAAAGGGTGTGTGGTCCATTGGGCGCTGCACACCTCAGCATCGGAGCTATTATTATAATATTAAACCTAACGGCGCATCTGACAGCATATGAAGTCATCTACAGCCTGCAGCTGTGATGAGCATCTCATCAGATGCTTTAAAGCCATCTGTTAATTTACGTGGATGCTAAGCTCGTAAAATGGCCGCAGCAGTTTAATTTTAATACTTCCCCCTGCAAATTATTAGGACACACATGAGCAGACGGGATCATTTTTCCAGGCTGGTCTGAGTCATGAATCAAAAGAACTTGCGCTTAGCTAAGTCAGGTTTTAGGAACAAGTCAAAGAAAGAGAGAGAGAAAACTTGGCACACAGCAATTCTAAGTCATTACTAACGAAATTCTAGTTTTGCACTTTGGTGGTCAGTGTTATAAACGAATTCATTGGTCTCATAGAGGTGACATGATTGCTGGGCCTGAGCTCGACCATGTTGGATTTTTTACTCTGCTGCATGTGGGCCTTGACAGGGCTAGCGTGAAAAAGCGACCCCGCCCTGCCTTCCCTGGTGCCGCCGTCTCATTTCCTTGTCCCCCCTGGAGAGATGAGAATGATCTGGAGAGCAAGCTATCTCCATCTCCTCTTCATCTCTCCTGCTGTCTCGCTATTCCAGTTAAATAAATAAGACATTAAATTGGATGGTCCATGCCTTCATTACCACAGAGGATCGATGTAATCAGAGATGTCTGTTCGCTACGGCACATTCCTAAATAGCAAGTTTTAGGGGCATGTCCCTTGAGGTGGCAATGGGAATTTGAAACAGCCCTATAACGTTAATGCCTGCATAAGTGTATATGCTCTGAAGAAAGAAGAGTGCTAGTGAGTGCTAGTAATATGACGTTCTTCCTGAATTATTAGTACTGGTTTTTGTCAGAGATATACATCCATCTTTTTAAAAAATCTCTATACCACAACACTGCTGAATTCCTGAATCTTTCTGGTCAGTAGATGTTAATTACTTTTCTATAACATCAGCTCTGACAATAACTTCAGCTGTAAACTAAATAAATAAATAAAAAGACATATACTCACTGTAATACATTACCATTATGATAGTAACAACTCATTCATATGGACTTGTATGGAATACGCTCCACATCACCTAAGAACAGTAATACACTATTTAAAAAAAAAAAAAAAAAAAAAAAAAACAGATAAATGTATAATTGTTGATAAGTTGAAGCCTTCCTTAAGGAGATTTTTTGCACTTATGGAAGGAGTCTCCAGTGTCAGTGCTTTGTAACATTCAGTTTTCTTCCATGGGAGAGTCTTCAAGACAGACCTCTTTTTGCTCTTTTTAATTTGTCAGTGACATGACCAGCTGTGTTTTTTTTGTTTGTTTTGTTTTGTTTTGTTTTGTTTTTTTGTCTTATTAACTTATCAAGAAAGGCTGGCGAGGGAACAATTGTTTACAGCTGCTATAATGTAAGTGATAAGAAGAACTAACTTGTCTCACAGAGATTCCACATGTTTAAAAAAAGTACCATTCAATTAATTAAGCAAACATGAACTATTATTATATGATATTATGTAATTTAAAATCATATTAACTATTAATTATTAATATTAAAATTGTAACTCTGCTTTGCATTGGGCTTCATCACACCGCAGAACGCCCTGTCAGGTTTTATTCCTTACTTAATAGAGCACATATGTATGTAGTCCTAGGGTGAAACAGCTTTGACACTAATAAGGCACTGGAACTGGACAACTATGAAAGTGAATATGATAGCCTTGTTATTCAGTATGCCAATTATCCTGCAAATCCTGTTTGTTTTGCCGTTTTCCTCTTGCGTGACTACTGCATGGAAATGTGTGATTGAAGCTTTTGAAGTGAAACCAGCAATTAAATTGGGTTCTGTTGAATTTTATTTATAAAGCACTCTTAACAATAGATATTGTCACCAAGCAGCTTTACAGAAATATTGGTCTCTAACTACAGTCGATCCCTAATGAGCAAGCCAGAGACTAGAGTGGCAAGAAAAACTTCCTGAGATGGAATAAGAAAGAAAACTTGAGAGGAACCAGACTCAAAGGAGAACCCATACTCTTTTGGGTGACATTGAATAGTCTGAGTTACAATAACTGCAGCATTAAAAAAAACAAACAAAAAAAAAACAAGAGTAAACAAATTCATGTGTGTATGTCCCAGCGGAGAGATCTAGTAACCTACCTACCTCTAGTTATCAGATATGTTTCCGGTCACACTAAGATGGCAATTTCCTGCTATTGTTCGAAAGAATTTACTTGACCTTGGTGGGAAATGTTGGTACAAACTACTCAACACAGTATAAAAAATGCTCACATACAGTATTAACATGTTTTTGCTGTACATTTCTGGGGTTTTGCATACAGTCTACTGAATTTCCATTTCATTATTAGACGATTGTGTTTTTGTGGTCAATTATTTGTCCATGAGTCCATTATCAACACTGAACCAGCCTCGTTAAAGCATTGCATATTGGAGGAAAAAATTACATAATTCCTGGCTTATTAAGCAGTGAAATGTCACACATATGAGCTATGAAACATCTGTATTTAACTAATGATTTTTTAAAATATAAATATTAGATCAATTATGAAATGAGTACACTTTTTTTTTTGCTGCATGGGAAATATAATAACATCTTGGAGTCCGAACTGAGTTCCTCATAGAAGAGGTGATGATGTGCTACTATGGCAATAACAAGTCCTGATCTGCAACAACAATACGCTAGACTTACACTGTAAGAATAAAGGGTGTTTAATTATCCTTATTGAAAGAGAAATAATGAAAGTTCTGGACAAGTTAATTAGAGCTTAGAGAGTCAATTAGTGCATTCAGACAAAGGAATTACCACTAATAACACAACTAGTGCGCAAGATGCAGTTTGTTTTATCTCCGAATTCCAACAAACATTCCAACACTATGCCGTTTAGAAGCTAATCTTTATTAAAAATTAATTAATTAATTAATTAATTAATTAATTATAATATATATATAAAAAAACTAAATAAAAGTAATCTCAGGCAAGAATATCTCATGTTTATGGCTGCATTTAATTCTGAAATGAGTAACAGGTTTGAGGGTTTTTTTTTGTTTGTTTGTTTTTTGTTTTTTGTTTTTTGTTTTTTTAGTAGTATGAGATACACAAGTACACAAAAGGTGATTCATTATCATCCATGCTGTTGATGTGACAACATTAAGGCCATTCAAACATTCCAATCATTTACTTAAAATGAAGGTTTTAAATGAGCCATTTACTTCCAATCTATAATTTGAGTAACAGGGCTGTGCTTTCAAAGTGTCTTCGTCAGTCAGTATCACAATAACATAGAAAATAAAGAAAAAGGAACGATGACATGTACTTTTCTTCTTCATGTAATCTTCAGGAAATTTGTCAATTCAGATGACGTAACCTGTGACTTGTGGAATATTCCAAATATTTCATAGAGGTAAATGTGTTCAAGTAACATAGCTGAGGGAACGTTGGGGAATTATTAACGTACATTTGTCATAACCTGTAATGGAGAGTCATGGAAAAAGCTATGTTTCAGAGACGACATATTAAACGGTTTCATGCATTAATAATCAGATTTCTGAAGTATTTTAATGATTATATCAGATTTCAAGGTAAAGTGCAGTTAAAGTGAGATGGAACTCAATGGAGGTGTTTTCTAAGTGAAGTAGATTGTTTATTAATGCTTAAATCATTACAGTATTTATCTGAAGCATGCACATGGGTTGATGTAGAAATGTTTTTTTTTTTTTTTTTTTTTTTTTATCTCGTGTGCTTTATATACATATTGTATAACTAATATTATTGGGACACAAATCCCCCCCCCCCCATAAATAAATAAATAAATAAATAAATAAATAAATAAATTCTGTAATTTTCTTATGTTTATTTCATGACTTCTACATTTAAATGAGTACAAGCAGCTCTTCCCTGATCTCAAACATCTTCCAAGAACATCTGGAACAAGAAGGAAAGGAAACACATAAAGTTGATGCATGGAACAACCAATCTGCCTTTCATGACATGTTGTTAATGTGAGAGATTTGATCCAGTTTTAAGCACAAAAGATTACAGCAAACGTGAATTTGATTGTTTTGCTAGTTACTGCTGCTTGTTGCCACTTTTATGTCATTAGGACCTTTTTGCACAGCACTCTATACAGTATATTGCACAGTATTTCTTTATACAGTACATTAACACAACTAATGTGATGTGATCTTCTGCAGTTTCTACAAGCAAGGCGTTAGTTCTCTTTTTTCATATTATCTTAAGAGTAGATGATCCTCCATTTTTCACACATGGCCATGATAATTATGAGCTTTTTTTTTACTTTAAAATAATATGATATTGTGTGCCATGAACTATTATCCTCATTCCCATCCTGATCCGAGTATCCCAGCAGCGCTGCTCTGTTCAGCCGATCTTATCTTACAAAACCATGTTCTCTTTTTCTCCTGTTCCGGTCAAGTTTCCTGCTATTCCCTTTAGGCCTTCTTTTCCTCTCTGCCACTTTTTCTTCTATCCTGATTTCTCATACTTATCCCAGTCTAATATTTTTGTTGGCGTTGTTAACTGCTGCCATGCTCCAGTGAGAGACTTCAAACTGTCTTGATTTAGGGATAAATATGTATTTGATCTCAGTCCAAAATCCATATTTTACGCTTTAGAATGACTTTATTTTTATTTATTTTTATCATTAATTTAAGTGGCATTAGGGAACATGAGAGAAGGACAGAACCTTCTTGAAGTACAATAGAAGACCCCTGATTTGCTGTAATATGCATGCTGGGAACTAGCATTTCATTTATCTGGGGCTTACTGTTATATGCTTTGTGTTTAAAGATTTATTGAGTTTGGTTCTGGTTATTTCAGAGACTCTGGTGTAGTGTTCAACTAATGCTATCCTTCAGGATTTCAGCACTTATTGCAGCACTGGGAATTTTGCGGTGTATGATTCCTTCTTTTGGTTAATGGAAGTTAGAAAATGAAAAGCCACAAGCTAAATATAAAGGTTCTCCATCACTACAATCATAGCAATCACGATGATATGATCCGTATATTTATTTGAATTGTATTTATTGCATTGTATTGTCCGATGTTTATTCAAACTGATATTTATTTGACTTACAGCTTTTGACTATGTCTCTTTTTAATGTACAAACCATCTAAATTCATGCACTTGTGTGCCATGTGATGATTATTTTTAATATTTTAATAAACATATTATTATTATTATTATTATTATTAATAATAATAATAATAATAATAATAATAATAATAATAATGTTTTATATTGTTGTTGTTGTTGTTATTGTTGTTGTTAGTGGTGATGGTGGTGGTGGTGGTGGTGGTGGTTTACATAATATATTCTCTAATTGTTATAGGCTACAATCTCTCTCTCTCTCTCTCTTTTTCTTTTTTTTTTTTTTTTTTTTTGGCTTTTTTTAATTATAAGTATACCCAATAGCGTTCAACATGGGGAAAAAGCAGGTGTGCATACTTCCAGTTGAAAAGCAAGAAATTATTATTTTGTGGAATTATGAGGAATTTATACTTGCAAAGGCAACACTGTTGTGGCTGCCAAAGCTTGGGGACATTGCTGATTGTGTAAATGCATAAGTTTACTTTTATAGGCTCACAATGAGAATAAACATATTGAAAACGTATAACCCCAGCATCTTTCATGTAATTTCATTGAATATAAATGTAAATTGTTTTAATTAAATGTTTCTCTGCAAAGTGCTGTTCTTCTTACAGTTTGTGCTGGAGAGTTGTATTAGTTGCATCACTTATATGTCACTTTGC